>NC_084618.1:3494083-3514518 GCF_033978795.1 Nerophis ophidion | reverse complement strand
GACTGGACTCTCGCTATTATGTTAGATCCACTATGGACTGGACTCTCACTATTATGTTAGATCCACTATGGACTGGACTCTCACTATTATGTTAGAACCACTATGGACTGGACTCTCACAATTATGTTAGATCCACTATGGACTGGACTCTCACTATTATGTTTGATCCACTATGGACTGGACTCTCACTATTATGTTAGATCCACTATGGACTGGACTCTCACTATTATGTTAGATCCACTATGGACTGGACTTTCACAATATTATGTTAGATCCACTATAGACTGGACTCTCACTATTATGTTAGATCCACTATGGACTGGACTCTCACTATTATGTTAGATCCACTATGGACTGGACTCTCACACTATTATGTTAGATCCACTATGGACTGGACTCTCACTATTATGTTAGATCCACTATGGACTGGACTCTCACTATTATGTTAGATCCACTATGGACTGGACTCTCGCTATTATGTTAGATTCACTATGGACTGGACTCTCGCTATTATGTTAGATCCACTATGGACTGGACTCTCGCTGTTATGTTAGATCCACTATGGACTGGACTCTCACTATTATGTTAGATCCACTATGGACTGGACTCTCACTATTCTGTTAGATCCACTATGGACTGGACTCTCACAATATTATGTTAGATCCACTATGGACTGGACTCTCGCTATTATGTTAGATCCACTATGGACTGGACTCTCACTATTATGTTGGATCCACTATGGACTGGACTCTCACTATTATGTTTGATCCACTATGGACTGGACTCTCACTATTATGTTAGATCCACTATGGACTGGACTCTCACTATTATGTTAGATCCACTATGGACTGGACTCTCACTATTATGTTAGATCCACTATGGACTGGACTCTCACTATTATGTTAGATCCACTATGGACTGGACTCTCGCTATTATGTTAGATCCACTATGGACTGGACTCTCACTATTATGTTAGATCCACTATGGACTGGACTCTCACTATTATGTTAGATCCACTATGGACTGGACTCACACTATTATGTTAGATCCACTATGGACTGGACTCACACTATTATGTTAGATCCACTATGGACTGGACTCTCACTATTATGTTAGATCCACTATGGACTGGACTCTCACTATTATGTTAGATCCACTATGGACTGGACTTTCACAATATTATGTTAGATCCACTCGACGTCCATTGCATCCGGTGTCCCCTAAATGTGGGGCAGGGGTTCACCCACATCTGCGGTCCTCTCCAAGGTTTCTCATAGTCATTTATATTAACATCCCGCTGAGTTTTTTCCTTGCACTTATGTGGGACCTGAACCGAGGATGACGTTGTGGCTTGTGCAGCCCTTTGAGACACTTGTGATTTAGGGCTATATAACTAAACCTTTATTGAAATAATATTTATCAATAAAGTACTGTAACTTTTCTTACTAAATGTATTATTTGTTTTTATTTTGTGAGAGAAACCATACATGTAGTCCATGTAATCGCAAATGTTAACTTAAATATTGTCTGATTATGCAAAAATGTATTATCAAAAACTCAAACCCTTTTTTGAATAGAAATAAATACTAAAAATAAGTATTTCAAAGCAAGTTATCCATCAAAGTGTGCAATATAAAACTAGCAATATATTTCATGGTAAAATTGTGAAATTTACTGTATTTTTACAGCATTTTTCTGTAGATGAAAAAAACAGTCCTTTTTTTTTTTCTTTTTTTTTACTGTAATAACGTGGTGCCGTTTTGGCATTTACAGTAATACACCGACAAAATCTACAATAGTTTATTTCCGGTAAAAAAAACAAAAACAAAATTGCAGCTCAGGTGCCAAAATTTTACTGTAAAAATGCGGGTTTTTTTTTTTTTACAGTAAAACAATCAAATGTAAATTTTACAGTAAAATTCTGGCAACTGTGCTTTTTATTAGGGATGCAACGATTAATCGGTAACCATTTCCCTGTGACGTCACACACTGCTGCTAATGTAAACAAACAATGGGAATACCATAGCAAGATATAGCGACATTAGCTCGGATTCAAACTCGGATTTCAGCGACTTAAGCGATTCAACAGATTACGCATGTATTGAAACAGATGGTTGGAGTATGAAAGTATTGAAGAAGAAACTGAAGCTATTGACGCTATTCATAGCCATAGCATGGCCGAATAGCTGCGTTAGCATCGCCGGTAAAATGTGCGGACCGAACGATCAGGACTTTCGCATCTTTTGACACTGGAGCAACTTAAATCCGTCGATTGGTAGGTGTTTGTTTCGCATTAAATGTGGGTGGAAGGAAACGTAATATAGTTGCAAATGAATCTACAGGTTATCCATACATCTCTGTGCCATGTCTGCTTTAGCACCGCCGGTAAATAGCATGTTAGCGTCGATTAGCGTAGCATGTTAGCATCGATTAGCTGGCAGTCAACATCAACAAAACTCACCTTTGTGAATTTTTTGACTTTATAGTTGCAAATGCATCTGCAGGTTATCCATACATCTCTGTGCCATGTCTGCTTTAGCTCCGCCGGTAAATAGCATGTTAGCGTCGATTAGCGTAGCATGTTAGCATCGATTAGGTGGCAGTCAAAATCAACAAAACTCACCTTTGTGATTTCGTTGACTATCGTTGCAAATGCATCTGCAGGTTATCCATACATCTCTGTACCATGTCTGCTTTAGCACCGCCGGTAAATAGCATGTTAGCGTCGATTAGCGTAGCATGTTAGCATCGATTAGCTGGCAGTCAACATCAACAAAACTCACCTTTGTGAATTTTTTGACTTTATAGTTGCAAATGCATCTGCAGGTTATCCATACATCTCTGTGCCATGTCTGCTTTAGCTCCGCCGGTAAATAGCATGTTAGCGTCGATTAGCGTAGCATGTTAGCATCGATTAGCTGGCAGTCAACATCAACAAAACTCACCTTTGTGATTTCGTTGACTTAATCGTTGCAAATGCATCTGCAGGTTATCCATACATCTCTGTGCCATGTCCGCTTTAGCACCGCCGGTAAATAGCATGTTAGCATCGATTAGCGTAGCATGTTAGCATCGATTAGGTGGCAGTCAAAATCAACAAAACTCACCTTTGTGATTTCGTTGACTATCGTTGCAAATGCATCTGCAGGTTATCCATACATCTCTGTACCATGTCTGCTTTAGCTCCGCCGGTAAATAGCATGTTAGCGTCGATTAGCGTAGCATGTTAGCATCGATTAGCTGGCAGTCAACATCAACAAAACTCACCTTTGTGATTTCGTTGACTTAATCGTTGCAAATGCATCTGCAGGTTATCCATACATCTCTGTACCATGTCTGCTTTAGCTCCGCCGGTAAATAGCATGTTAGCGTCGATTAGCGTAGCATGTTAGCATCGATTAGCTGGCAGTCAACATCAACAAAACTCACCTTTGTGATTTCGTTGACTTAATCGTTGCAAATGCATCTGCAGGTTATCCATACATCTCTGTACCATGTCTGCTTTAGCACCGCCGGTAAATAGCATGTTAGCATCGATTAGCGTAGCATGTTAGCATCGATTAGGTGGCAGTCAAAATCAACAAAACTCACCTTTGTGATTTCGTTGACTATCGTTGCAAATGCATCTGCAGGTTATCCATACATCTCTGTACCATGTCTGCTTTAGCACCGCCGGTAAATAGCATGTTAGCGTCGATTAGCGTAGCATGTTAGCATCGATTAGCTGGCAGTCAACATCAACAAAACTCACCTTTGTGAATTTGTTGACTTTATAGTTGCAAATGCATCTACAGGTTATCCATACATCTCTGTACCATGTCTGCTTTAGCTCCGCCGGTAAATAGCATGTTAGCGTCGATTAGCGTAGCATGTTAGCATCGATTAGCTGGCAGTCAACATCAACAAAACTCACCTTTGTGATTTCGTTGACTTAATCGTTGCAAATGCATCTGCAGGTTATCCATACATCTCTGTGCCATGTCTGCCTTAGCATCACCGGTAAATAGCATGTTAGCGTCGATTAGCGTAGCATGTTAGCATCGATTAGCTGGCAGTCAACATCAACAAAACTCACCTTTGTGAATTTTTTGACTTTATAGTTGCAAATGCATCTGCAGGTTATCCATACATCTCTGTGCCATGTCTGCTTTAGCTCCGCCGGTAAATAGCATGTTAGCGTCGATTAGCGTAGCATGTTAGCATCGATTAGCTGGCAGTCAACATCAACAAAACTCACCTTTGTGATTTCGTTGACTTAATCGTTGCAAATGCATCTGCAGGTTATCCATACATCTCTGTGCCATGTCTGCTTTAGCATCGCCGGTAAAATGTGCAGAAACTTTTGTACATTCAATGGGGGTCTGGCGGCAGACACTTTGGCATCTTGGGGCCAGTGGTGCAACTTGAATCCCTCCCTGTTAGTGTTGTTACACCCTCCGACAACACACCCACGAGGCATGATGTCTCCAAGGTTCCAAAAAATAGTCGAAAAAACGGAAAATAACGGAGCTGAGACCCGGTGTTTGTAATGTGTTGAAAATGAAAATGGCGGGTGTGTTACCTCGGTGATGTCACATTCTGATGTCATTTCGTTGACTTTATAGTTGCAAATGCATCTGCAGGTTATCCATACATCTCTGTGTCATGTCTGCCTTAGCACCGCCGGTCAAATGTGGAGACACTCTGGCACATTCGATGGGGGTCTGGCGGCAGACACTTTGGCATCTTGGGGCCAGTGGTGCAACTTGAATCCCTCCCTGTTAGTGTTGTTACACCCTCCGACAACACACCCACCAGGCATGATGTCTCCAAGGTTCCAAAAAATAGTCGAAAAAACGGAAAATAACAGAGCTGAGACCCGGTGTTTGTAATGTGTTGAAAATGGCGGGTGTGTTACCTCGGCGACGTCACATTCTGACGTCATCGCCTCCAGCGCGATAAACAGAAAGGCGTTTAATTCGCCAAAATTCACCCATTTAGAGTTCGGAAATCGGTTAAAAAAATATATATGGTCTTTTTTCTGCACCATCAAGGTATATATTGACACTTACATAGGTCTGATGATAATGTTCCCCTTTAAATGTTACTTATTTATAATTTTTTCCAAAACAAACGCCTTATTTATCTGCATTTTATCAGTGAAAAACAAGCTTTGCTTGATTATTCTCTCCCGGGTATAATTGTTAGTTTCAGCGTTGTTTCCCAACTGCTGTGAAATGAAAATATTTTCCACGGAATGGATCTTATCATCGCTGGCACTCAATATCTCCCGGGGGCGGAAAGGGTTTGTTGCGTTCTGATCGGCGCCAGATTGATAAGCGACGACCTGCTTGTTGCCCGACAGATCCTGTACTAGAAAAAAGGGACACCATGCTCGCCTGTAAGGGAACAATCCTTCATGCATTACTAAAATATGTGAAGTAAAACCCTCACACGGCCATTAAATGTACAGAATGTGACGTTAGAAGCCATTAAAGGGGATTTTAGAGTAGAAGTGTAGTGCTGTAATGTTTACTTTCCGCCACAAGATGGCGTCCTTCTTTCCTTCCTCGTTGATGATTCCGTGAGGCGGGAAAAATTGCCTGACATTTTTGTTTTGTTGTGATGTTTGTAGTTGTTGTTGATGTCGTGCCTGCTTCTGCTCGTCCACACGAAGCCATTAAAAGAGGATCCAAGCTTCCAGCAGCACATCAATCAATGTTTACTTATATAGCCCTAAATCACAAGTGTCTCAAAGGGCTGCACAAACCACTACCACATCCTCGACTAGTGTCTCAAAGGGCTGCACAAACCACTACGACATCCTCGGTAGGCCCACATAAGGGCAAGGAAAACTCACACCCAGTGGGACGTCGGTGACAATGATGACTATGAGAACCTTGGAGAGGAGGAAAGCAATGGATGTCGAGCGGGTCTAACATGATACTGTGAAAGTTCAATCCACAATGGATCCAACACAGTCGCGAGAGTCCAGTCCAAAGCGGATCCAACACAGCAGCGAGAGTCCCGTTGACAGCGGAGCCAGCAGGAAACCATCCCAAGCGGAGGCGGATCAGCTTTGCCTTCTTCACTCAAACATGGCCGACGTGAACGTCACCGCTTAGTCAGCTTGTTGCTTCTCTCGCTTTCACTTTCACTTTCACTTTGGCAGATAGTTGACTTTTACTTTCAATAAAAAAAGCTCACAAAGGCGGTTATTTAGTTAGTTAAATATGTCACTTCCATCACTCCATAACTCTTGGTGGCCATCTTCAGTCTCCAAGGAAGAAGACCCCTGTTGATTTTGAGAAGGGGCTGAACTAATGCAAAAAAAAAAAAAAATCTAAAACTTTTACCTAAATTTTATCTGAACAAGGCAAAAAAAACAAAAAACCCTATTGATTTTAATGGTAACCACAGTAACAAGAACCGTATTGTTTTTATATTGTATGTATTCTCTACTCTTAGACTATGTATTTACTTCCTAATTAGAAGTATTTTTTTTGGCGTTCAAAGAAAGAACTCTACACATTTTGAAAGTAGGTCAAAATGTCCTTTCTTAGAACCCTATTTATTTTCACACAATGTCAGTCAGGCTTTACTAGTTTGTTTCTAGTTCTTCACATTTTGGGGGTACACGACTGCAAGGCGTACTGGGTGACACAGAGTACACTAATGGTTGTGATATAAACAATTTTAACACTCTTTGTAATATGTGCCACGCTGTGAAGCCACACCAATTAAGAACGGCAAACACATTTTGGGAGAACATCCTCACAGTAACACAACATAAACGCAACATAACAAATACCCAGAATCCTTTGTATCCAGGGACGGCGTGGCGCAGTGGAAAGAGTGGCTGTGCGCAACCCGAGCGTCCCTGGTTCAATCCCCACCTAGTACCAACCTCGTCACGTCCGTTGTGTCCTGAGCAAGACACTTCACCCTTGCTGCTGATGGGTGCTGGTTAGCGCCTTGCATGGCAGCTCCCTCCATCAGTGTGTGAATGTGTGAATGTGGAAGTAGTGTCAAAGCGCTTTGAATACCTTGAAGGTAGAAAAGCGCTATACAAGTACAACCCATTTATTATTATTTATCATTTTAATTGGTATTTATAGTTAGAAGTGGGAAAATGGATCCACTATGGACTGGACTCTCACTATTATGTTAGATCCACTATGGACTGGACTCTCACTATTATGTTAGATCCACTATGGACTGGACTCTCACTATTATGTTAGATCCACTATGGACTGGACTCTCACTATTATGTTATATCCACTATGGACTGGACTCTCACTATTATGTTAGATCCACTATGGACTGGACTCTCACTATTATGTTAGATCCACTATGGACTGGACTCTCACTATTATGTTAGATCCACTATGGACTGGACTCTCACTGTTATGTTTGATCCACTATGGACTGGACTCTCACTATTATGTTAGATCCACTATGGACTGGACTCTCACTGTTATGTTTGATCCACTATGGACTGGACTCTCACTATTATGTTAGACCCACTATGGACTGGACTCTCACTATTATGTTAGATCCACTATGGACTGGACTCTCACTATTATGTTAGATCTACTATGGACTGGACTCTCGCTATTATGTTAGATCCACTATGGACTGGACTCTCACTATTATGTTGGATCCACTATGGACTGGACTCTCACTATTATGTTAGATCCACTATGGACTGGACTCTCACTATTATGTTGGATCCACTATGGACTGGACTCTCACTATTATGTTAGACCCACTATGGACTGGACTCTCACTATCATGTTAGATCCACTATGGACTGGACTCTCACTATTATGTTAGATCCACTATGGACTGGACTCTCACTATTATGTTAGATCCACTATGGACTTGACTCTTTCTATTATGTTAGATCCACTATGGACTGGACTCTCACTATTATGTTAGATCCACTATGGACTGGACTCTCACTATTATGTTAGATCCACTATGGACTGGACTCTCACTATTATGTTAGATCCACTATGGACTTGACTCTTTCTATTATGTTGGATCCACTATGGACTGGACTCTCACTAGTATGTTAGATCCACTATGGACTGGACTCTGACTATTATGTTAGATCCACTATGGACTGGACTCTCACTATTATGTTAGATCCACTATGGACTGGACTCTCACTGTTATGTTTGATCCACTATGGACTGGACTCTCACTATTATGTTAGACCCACTATGGACTGGACTCTCACTATTATGTTAGATCCACTATGGACTGGACTCTCACTATTATGTTAGATCCACTATGGACTGGACTCTCACTATTATGTTAGATCCACTATGGACTGGACTCTCACTATTATGTTAGATCCACTATGGACTGGACTCTCACTATTATGTTAGATCCACTATGGACTGGACTCTCCTATTATGTTAGATCCACTATGGACTGGACTCTCACTATTATGTTAGATCCACTATGGACTGGACTCTCCTATTATGTTAGATCCACTATGGACTGGACTCTCACTATTATGTTAGATCCACTATGGACTGGACTCTCCTATTATGTTAGATCCACTATGGACTGGACTCTCCTATTATGTTAGATCCACTTGGGACTGGACTCTCACTATTATGCTTGTCATCGCTGGCACTCCATATCCCCCGGGGGGGCGGGAAGGGTTTGTTGCGTTCCGATCGGCACCAGATTGATAAGCCACGATGTCCTTGTCTCCCAACAGATCCTGCAGGAACTGGAGTACGGCGCCTCGGTGGACTGGTGGGCCCTGGGGGTCCTGATGTACGAGATGATGGCCGGGCAGCCCCCCTTCGAGGCCGACAACGAGGACGACCTGTTCGAGTCCATCCTCCACGACGATGTCCTCTACCCCGTGTGGCTCAGCAAGGAGGCCGTGTCCATCCTCAGAGCGGTACGTGTCAGCGAAGGCATCACAAGACGGGCCTGGAACTGTAAATGTGAAAAGTCGTTATGTGGAACAAGTAGGCGTGCGCCCCTGATTTTCCTGAAGAAGCATGAGATTTAGTTCTAGTCGTTCTTTCAATGCCGATTAGGGCTGGAATGCCAATTAATCGATTAAATCAATTAATTTCACTAAGAAAAAGCTTCAATCTTTATTCTGTTGCTTCAATGAATCCTTTAATGCAGGGGTGCCCACACTTTTTCTGCAGGCGAGCTACTTTTCAATTGACCAACTCGAGGGGATCTACCTCATTTATATATATCATTTATATTTATTTATTTATGAAAGAGACATTTTTGTAAACAAGTTAAATGATAAACAAGCATGTGTGACACATATAGATTCCTTTCTTTCACGAAGACAAGAATATAAGTTGGTGTATTACCTGATTCTGATGACTTGCATTGATTGGAATCAGACAGTAATGATGATAACGCCCACATTTTCAAATGGAGGAGAAAAAAAGTCCTCATTTCTGTCCAATACTACATGAAAGTGGTTGGATTTGGCATCTCATTTGTCCAACTTGCATACTCCTTTTTAAACACTTTGTTATGAGAGTAGCATATGTGTGTGGCCCTTTAATGTCTGGCAGCAGGTGAGTGTGCGGGTGGGCAAGCAAGTGAGAAAGCGGGGGAGAAATACATTGGCATCAAACTCCGTAGCTTGCTAGCTTTCTGAGACTCTTATTTTGTTAGCACAGGCAGGATGAAACAGGTCTTTTATGGTGAAGACAGGAAGTGTGCAGTCGCTCTTTAGAGTTTTGACAGTAGGTACGGAGTCTCTAGAAATAAAATGTGTTTCTCTGCGTCCGCCCTGTTGGTGATTTTCTTCTTAAATATGAGCTGGCAGCAGCCAGCGTCATCTCACAAGATCCTCGGGTGCCGAGAATGTCAAACAACTGACCAAAGTGAAGTCTTGGTATGATTGATGATTGCTCATTTTTATGTCGATTTTTTAATGCCTGGCTTGAGATCGACTGACACACCCTCCGAGATCGACGTAATGCCCACCCCTGCTTTAATGAGTGTACCGTATTTTCTAGACCAGGGGTAGGGAACCTGTGGCTCTTTTGATGACTACATCTGGCTCCCAGATAAATCTTAGCTGGCATTGCTTAACACGATAAGTCAGTGTTTTTCAACCTTTTTTGGAGCCAAAACCAAATTTTTTCCATTGAAAAAATTCAGAGGCGCACCACCAGCAGAAAACATTAAAAAAATTCAACTCAGTAGCCGATATTGACAAAAAAAAATAGTTCTCGCAATAGTTCTTGTCTCTATGTAGGTGTATTGTCAAGCCGTAACTTATTTTGAGTTTTTCCGGTGTTTTCCTGTGTGACTTGCGCTCCGATTTTGGTGGCTTTTCCTCTTTTGTTGGTATTTTCCTGTAGCAGTTTCATGTCCTCCTTGAATGCTATTCATGGCACCTGCTTTGTTTTTACAATCAAGACTATTTAAGTTGTGTGTGGACATTGTTGATTGTCATGCCATGTACGGGATGTACTTTGTGGACGCCATCTGCTCCGCACACTGTAAGTCTTTGCTGTCGTCCAGCATTCGGTTTTTGTTTACTTTCTAGCCAGTTCAGTTTTATTTTTGTTTTGCTTCAATGCCTTTTCTTAGCGGCACTGGCCTTTTGTTTATTTTTAGTATAAGTGTTGGATACCTTTTTACCTGCATGCTGCCTCCCGCATATTGTGATCATGACATACCATGTTCCCGACATGTACAAAAGCAACCTGCTGCCCCCTACTGATATGGAAGAGTATAACATGCTTACTCTTAGACAGCACAGACACTCAATAACAGCACATTTTTGAATTATAGTTACAGGTTTGCAAAAAATATTATCAACCCAATTAGGTGAAATCACATAATCTCTCCCACGACACACCAGATTGTATGTGCCGCGGCACAGTGGTTGGAAAACACAGCGATAAGTAATGAATAATTCCGCTGGTAATCACAGTGTTAAAAATAACGTTCAAAATATAAAACATTCTCATGCATTTTGATCCATCCATCCGTTTTCTACCGTCCCTGTTCAAGAAGTCGCATTAATGGTAAGAAATATTTTATTCATTAGCTTCAGAATAACAATGTTGTTAAAAAGAAGAAGATACTTATTGTATTTTTAAAATGTTGGTCTTACTTAAAAATGCACACATTTATTTGTATTCAGTGTTAAAAATTATTATTATATGGCTCTCAAGGAAATAAAATTGATTATATTTTGCTTTCATGGCTCTCTCAGCCAAAAAGGTTCCCGACCCCTGTTCTGGACCATAGGGCGCACCAGATTAGAAGGCGCATTATAGGAGTCATAGTATTATCATTTTTTTTCGAAATGTACAAACCCTGTTTCCATATGAGTTGGGAAATTATGTTAGATGTAAATATAAACAGAATACAATCATTTGCAAATCCTTTTCAACCCATATTCAGTTGAATATGCTATTTTTCAACAAAGTCTGTCGGTTGCTTTCCAACAATTGTCTTTTGTGGCTGTGACAGGCACGCTCTCGCTCTCACGCCAGCTCCACCCCCGTCTCTCCTCCTGGTTGCCGCTTATACAGACCGATAGGTGATTAGATAACAAGGCCCACCTGGGCCATCTACGCACCTGTCGCTGACTTCCAGGCAGGTCCTGGCTCACGCCGTTTGGCTGCAGGCCCGCAGGCCACGCCCCCCACCACAGCATAATATTGCGAAACAAAACGGCCGGTAATATGTCTGCTAATAGGTGTCATTTTGCGGTCCTTACACACGCACCATAGTAATATTTGTATGTTTAATGCGCCGATAATCCGTCAAGCGGCGTAGCTTCACAGCTTACTGAAGTCGTACTAAAAAATGTTGACGGATTTTTTAGCGCCGTGTGTAATGTTGTATATTCTCAATGGAACAATTCAAGTTTTGGTGTTTTTTACTGCCATCATATTGCAGTCTACACATATCGCTTATGTGTGACTGCCATCTACTGGTCACTTATCATTATCCGGGTTTTGCAATGATTCACATTTGAAACGGTCGAATTATTTTACCGAGGTTTATCATTAATACCAATAAGTCTTTCATCCCTGTTGTTTTAAAATACGGTACGTCTGTTTTTAAGCACTTCAATCAATCAATCAATCAATCAATGTTTACTTATATAGCCCTAAATCACTAGTGTCTCAAAGGGCTGCACAAACCACTACGACATCCTCGGTAGGCCCACATAAGGACAAGGAAAACTCACACCCAGTGGGACGTCGGTGACAATGATGACTATGAGAACCTTGGAGAGGAGGGAAGCAATGGATGTCGAGCGGGTCTAACATGATACTGTGAAAGTTCAATCCATAATGGATCCAACACAGTCGCGAGAGTCCAGTCCAAAGCGGATCCAACACAGCAGCGAGAGTCCCGCTCACAGCGGAGCCAGCAGGAAACCATCCCAAGCGGAGGCGGATCAGCGCAGAGATGTCCCCGGCCGATACACAGGCAAGCAGTACATGGCCACCGGATCGGACCGGACCCCTTCCACAAGGGAGAGTGGGACATAGGAGAAAAAGAAAAGAAACGGCAGATCAACTGGTCTAAAAAGGAGGTCTATTTAAACGCTAGAGTATACAAATGAGTTTTAAGGTGAGACTTAAATGATTCTACTGAGGTAGCATCTCGAACTGTTACCGGGAGGGCATTCCAGAGTACTGGAGCCCGAAATGAAAACGCTCTATAGCCCGCAGACTTTTTTTGGGCTTTGGGAATCACTAATAAGCCGGAGTCCTTTGAACGCAGATTTCTTGCCGGGACATATGGTACAATACAATCGGCAAGATAGGATGGAGCTAGACCGTGTAGTATTTTATACGTAAGTAGTAAAACCTTAAAGTCACATCTTAAGTGCACAGGAAGCCAGTGCAGGTGAGCCAGTATAGGTATATATGTATGTATATATGTATATAAAGGTATATACAGTATAGGTATATATGTATGTATATATGTATATAAAGGTATATACAGTATAGGTATATATGTATGTATGTATGTATATAAAGGTATATACAGTATAGGTATATATGTATCTATATATGTATATAAAGGTATATACAGTACAGGCGTAATATGATCAAACTTTCTTGTTCTTGTCAAAAGTCTAGCAGCCGCATTTTGTACCAACTGTAATCTTTTAATGCTAGACATGGGGAGACCCGAAAATAATACGTTACAGCAATCGAGACGAGGCGTAACAAACGCATGGATAATGATCTCAGCGTCTTTGGTGGACAGAATGGAGCGAATTTTAGCGATATTACGGAGATGAAAGAAGGCCGTTTTAGTAACGCTTTTAATGTGTGCCTTTTGGAAAATCAAAAAAATGCTCTAGTTTATCCACGCCCACGTTAGGAGACGATGCGGCTAATTGAAAAATCCGCCTTTCCAAAGATAACATAGCTCACTTTTTGAGTTGTGACTTCATTAATGTGTGTTTGTTAATCATTCTACGGATCATAGAGGAGGTTTTTTTTCCTGAAAATGTGACCCCGGGGGCAATTTAGTTGAATAGCTCTGCTCCACCAAAACGTTTCAGTCCAAAGAGCTAAAACTATCATTCATATTTCATGCACTAGAAGCTCCCGGCGCACTCCAAGCCGCTAAAAGTGCACTTAACGCCATTTAGCGGCGAGGCGTTATGACCGGCGAACAAAAAAAAACAGGCGGACAAAAAGTCAGTCAGAGGTGTGGAATAATAACAATGTGATCATAGAGACACAAATTGATGTTGCTGTACTTAACGGGCGAGGCGACAAAAGCAACGTCGCTTTCAACGGCGGCAAAGGAGAGACCCGTGTGTGACCCGTTTCATTACTCCCACGCCGCTTCCTGCCATCACTGCCGAGATTTTATATATATACGTATTTTTTTTTTCCCAGCCTTTTCTGGTCCACTTCTAATGTGACGGCCACGCCGTGTTTGTGTGCAGTTTATGACCAAGAACCCGGCCAAGCGTCTGGGCTGCGTGGTGAGCCAAGGCTGCGAGGACGCCATCAAGACGCACGCCTTCTTCCGAGAGATCGACTGGCTGCTGCTGGAGCAGAGGAAAGTCCGACCCCCGTTTAAACCCAGAATTGTAAGAAACAACACACACGCACACACAAGTATTACTGTCAGGTGTTATTGGGGGCGGCATAGCTCGGTTGGTAGAGTGGCCGTGCCAGCAACTTGAGGGTTGCAGGTTCGATTCCCGCTTCCGCCATTCTAGTCACTGCCGTTGTGTCCTTGGGCAAGACACTTTACCCACCTGCTCCCAGTGCCACCCACACTGGTTTGAATGTAACTTAGATATTGGGTTTCACTATGTAAAGCGCTTTGAGTCACTAGAGAAAAGCGCTATATAAATATAATTCACTTCATTATTAGGTGCCCATTTTACCCAGTTTGTTTCATTTGATTGTTGTAATTCTGTCCTTTTTCGGCTATAAATTGAAGTTAAAGGGGAACATTATCTGCAGACCTATGTAAGCGTCAATATATACCTTGATGGTGCAGAAAAAAGACCATCTATTTTTTTTACCGATTTCCGAACTCTAAATGGGTGAATTTTGGCAAATTAAACGCCTTTCTGTTTATCGCTCTTTTAACAATGACGTCAGAATGTGACGTCACCAAGGTAACACACCCACCATTTTCATTTTCAACACATTACAAACACCGGGTCTCAGCTCTGTTATTTTCCGTTTTTTGGACTATTTTTTGGAACCTTGGAGACATCATGCCTCGTGGGTGTGTTGTCGGAGGGTGTAACAACACTAACAGGGAGGGATTCAAGTTGCACCACTGGCCCCAAGATGCCAAAGTGTCTGCCGCCAGACCCCCATTGAATGTACAAAAGTTTCTGCACATTTTACCGGCGATGCTAAGGCAGACATGGCACAGAGATGTATGGATAACCTGCAGATGCATTTGCAACGATAAAATCAACTAAATCACAAAGGTGAGTTTTGTTGATGTTGTTGACTTATGTGCTAATCAGACATATTTGGTCGCAGCGTGACTGCCAGCTAATCGATGCTAACATGCTACGCTAATCGACGCTAACATGCTATTTACCGGCGGTGCTAAAGCGGACATGGCACAGAGATGTATGGATAACCTGCAGATGCATTTGCAACTATAAAGTCAATGAAATCACAAAGGTGAGTTTTGTTGATGTTGACTGCCAGCTAACCGATGCTAACATGCTATGCTAATCGACGCTAACATGCTATTTACCGGCGGTGCTAAAGCAGACATGGCACAGAGATGTATGGATAACCTGCAGATGCATTTGCAACTATAAAGTCAACGAACTCACAAAGGTGAGTTTTGTTGATGTTGACTGCCAGCTAATCGATGCTAACATGCTACGCTAATCGATGCTAACATGCTATTTACCGGCGGTGCTAAAGCAGACATGGCACAGAGATGTATGGATAACCTGTAAATGCATTTGCAACTATATTACGTTTCCTTCCACCCACATTTAATGCGAAACAAACACTTACCAATCGACGGATTTAAGTTGCTCCAGTGTCACAAGATGCAAAAGTCCTGATCGTTTGGTCCGCACATTTTACCGGCGATGCTAACGCAGCTATTCGGCCATGCTATGGCTATGAATAGCGTCAATAGCTATTCGCTCGATAGCTTCAGTTTCTTCTTCAATATTTTCATACTCCAACCATCTGCTTCAATACATGCGTAATCTGTTGAATCGCTTAAGTCGCTGAAATCCGAGTTTGAATCCGAGCTAATGTCACTATATCTTGCTGTGGTATTCCCATTGTTTGTTTACATTGGCAGCACTGTGTGACGTCACAGGGAAATGGCCAGTGTCTTCGCAGAGAGCCGAAAATAAGGCACTTTATAGCTTTATTTAGGGATATTCCGAGACCGGTAAAATTTTGAAAAAAACTTCAAAAAATACAACAAGCCACTGGGAACTGATTTTTATTGTTTTTAACCCTTTTGAAATTGTGATAATGTTCCCTTTAAAGGCCTACTGAAATGAGATGTTCTTATTTAAACGGGGATAGCAGCTCCATTCTATGTGTCATACTTCATCATTTCGCCATATTGCCATATTTTTGCTGAAAGGATTTAGTAGAGAACATCGATGACAAAGTTCGCAACTTTTGGACGCTGATAAAAAAGCCTTGCCTTTACCGGAAGTAGCAAACAATGACATTATCGGTGTGAGGGCTCCTCACATTGTTTATAATGGGAGCCTCCAGCAACAAGAGCTATTCGGAGCGAGAAAACGACATTTTCCCCATTAATTTGAGCGAGGATGAAGGATTTGTGGCTGAGGATATTGATAGCGAAGGACTAGAAAAAAAATGTAAAATTAAAAAATAAATTGGGAGCGATTCAGATGTTTTTAGACACATTTACTAGGATAATTCTGGGAAATCACTTATCTTTCTATTGTGAAGTTTTGCACTAGTTTAACTAATATATATATATATGTATATATATATATATATATATGTGTATGATGTATATATACATGTGTATATATGTATAATATATATATAAGTATGTGTGTGTATATATATATGTGATATATATACAGTATGTATATACTTATACTGTGTGTCTATATTTATATATATGCAATTGTGTGTGTATGTATGTATATATATATATATAATGTGTGTGTGTGGTATATATTGGTATATGTTATATTAGTATATATATTTGTTGCCTTTAAAAACTAATACAACTTAAGTTAATTAAAAAAGTAAAATAGAGTTCAGGAGTAATATAAATATGTAGAATATATCAAGTGAGTGATGAAAGTATGTGTATATATATATATATATTATATATATATATGTATATGTGTGTGTATATATATATATATACACACATATATATATGTGTGTATATATATATGTATATATGTGTATGTGTATAAATGTGTATGTGTACTGTATATTTATATATGTGTGTGTGCCTGTGTGTGTATATATATATATATATATATATATATATATATACACACACACATATATACATTTATATGTATATATATGTGTGTATATATATGTATATATGTGTGTGTATATAAATGTGTATGTATATACGTATATATATATATGTGTGTGTGTGTATATATATGTGTGTGTGTATATGTATATATATTTATATACATTCACACATAAATATATATACAAACATATATACATGTATGTATATATATATATATATATATATATATATATATATATATATTATATCTTTTTTAAAGTCTTATTTCTTATAGCAAGCAGACAGGCAACAAATGCTACGGGTCTTTGGAAAACATGCTAGCATACACAATCATTAGATTAATGAAATTAATATTATTTATTAATTAATGGAGTTGTTGTAAATTTGTGTTGCTTATTGGCTGCAATGTTTTTCCATCGTTCTTGCTCAAATTTGACAGGACTGTGCTGGACAGTCCCCTAAACGCCTTTGCTAAATTTGGCTGAATGCTCTAAAGTTACAGAGGACGTTTTTGTCAAACTGTGAGAGGAATTTCAAGTCCGTCCGACCTATTAGGTTTAATCACAGCAGGTGGTGTGGTGTGCAAAACAGCTGGTTTAGAAACGTTTTCAGCTTTTTTTTCTGTGCAGCTCTTCAGGAGTAGGAGCACAAGTTTATAAATGTATGAAAAAATGAGGGCGATCATCAATTATAATAAGCTTTAGTCCAGGGGTCAGCAACCTTTTTGAAAGCAAGAGCTACTTCTTGGGTACTGATTAATGCCAAGGGCTACCAGTTTGATACACACTTCAATAAATTGCCAGAAATAGCCAATTTGCTCAATTTACCTTTGATAAATAAATCTATATATATATACACAAAAAATGGGTATTTCTGTCTGTCATTCCGTCGTACATTTTTTTTCCTTTCACGGAAGGTTTTTTGTAGAGAATGAATGATGAAAAAACGGTTTAAAAGAGGAGAAAACACGAAAAAAGTTAAAATACAATTTTGAAACGTAGTTTATCTTCAATTTCAACTCTTTAAAATTCAAAATTCAACCCAAAAAAATGAATAGAAAAACTAGCTAATTCGAATCTTTTTGGGCTTCACGGTGGCAGAGGGGTTAGTGCATCTGCCTCACAATACGAAGGTCCTGCAGTCCTGGGTTCAAATCCAGGCTCGGGATCTTTCTGTGTGGAGTTTGCATGTTCTCCCCGTGAATGCGTGGGTTCCCTCCGGGTACTCCGGCTTCCTCCCACTTCCAAAGACATGCACCTGGGGATAGGTTGATTGGCAACACTAAATTGGCCCTAATGTGTGAATGTGAGTGTGAATGTTGTCTGTCTATCTGTGTTGGCCCTGCGATGAGGTGGCGACTTGTCCAGGGTGTACCCCGCCTTCCGCCCGATTGTAGCTGAGATAGGCGCCAGCGCCCCCCGCGACCCCGAAAGGGAATAAGCGGTAGGAAATGGATGGATGGATTGAAAAATATTAAAAATATAATTTATGGAACATCATTAGTAATTTTTCCTGATTAAGATTAATTTTAGAAATTTGATGACATGTTTTAAATAGGTTCAAATCCAATCATGCACTTTGTTAGAATATATAACAAATTGGACCAAGCTATATTTCCAACAAAGGCAAATCATTATTTCTTCTAGATTTTCCAGAACAAGAATTTTAAAAGAAATTCAAAAGACTTTTAAATAAGATTTAAATTTGATTCTAAAGATTTTTCTAGATTGGCCAGAATATATTTTTTTTAATTTTAATCATAATAAGTGTGAAGAAATATTTCACAAATATTCTTTGTCAAAAAAACAGAAGCTAAAATGAAGAATTAAATTAAAATGTATTTATTATTCTTTACAATAATAAAAAAATAAATATTTGAACATTGATTTAAATTGTCAGGAAAGAAGAGGAAGAAATTTAAAAGATAAAAAGGTATATGTGTTTAAAAATCCTAAAATAATTTTAAAGGTTGTATATTTTCTGTAAAATTGTCTTTCTGAAAAGTTATTAGAAGCAAAGTAAAAAAAATACATGAATTTATTTAAACAAGTGAAGACCAAGTCTTTAAAATATTTTCTTGGATTTTCAAATTCTATTTGAGTTTTGTCTCTCTTAGAATTAAAAATGGTGAGCAAAGCGAGACCAGCTTGCTAGTAAATAAATAACATTTAAAAAAATAGAGGCAGCTCACTGGTAAGTGCTGCTATTTGAGCTATTTTTAGAACAGGCCAGCAGGCAACTCATCTGGTCCTTACGGGCACCGCGTTGGTGACCCTGCTTTAGTCCATAAGTGAGCCTTAAATCTGCCCATTTTAGTTAAAATATGGCTATTTTTTCTACTCATTCACTTAAAACTTTGAAGATACAAATGGATTAATGTGTATTTGGAACATGCCTCTTGCGCTGTAATTAAACGAGGACCCCTGGTGGCGGTTCAGGGTACTGACACATTGTTAGTAAATGATTATTTTGTTTGTGCAAAGTAAAACACCAACAATTACACAAAACAATAAAAACACAAGAAATTGTCAGTTCTGTGAGATCCAGTAAGTACCACAGATGCAGTGAATGACGCCGGTCAGAAGGTGGCGCTCTTATGTCACGTCTGATTGTAAAGAGCGCACTAATGCACATGTGTGTGTGTGTGTGTGTTTCCTGCAGAAGACCAAGCGAGACGTGAATAACTTCGACCAGGACTTCACCAAGGAGGACCCCGTCCTGACGCCCACTGACGAGACCATCATACGGCAGATCAACCAGGAGGAGTTCAAAGACTTCTCCTATTGCGCCCCCGAGGAGACGCACACCTGACACTAACACACACACACACACACACACACACATACACACACACACACACACACACACACACATGCAGAAGTGAGTACCACCCTCACATTTGTTTCATCTTGTCAATAGTAAGTACACTTGGGTGCCTTTAGAGTAGTCAGTGTACAGCTTGTTTACAACCGTGTAGATTTACTGTCAACTCAACACACTGCCATCTTGTGTCAGTATTTGGCAGCCTCCCACTGTCCTAATTGTGTGAGCACTATTGTCATCCAGCACTGCCTTTGTGCTTTTGGGCACGGCATTGAGCGGACTTGTATAAATTGATAGTGGAGTCCTTTTCCACTCATCCATGATGAGATCACAGGTGGAGCTAGTGGATGTTAGACACCTTCTTTCTTTCCTTCCTTCCTTCCTTCCTTCCACTACTACAACGAAGAAACACAGCATCACATGTTGAAATTCCATCTTTACCCTCAATGAACTGCAGCGCCCCCAGTGCCGGCAGCACTCATGCAGCTTCCTTCCTTCCTTCCATCCATCCATCCTTCCTTCCTTCCTTCCTTCCATCCATCCATCCATCCTTCCACTGGTACAACATGACATCACATGTTGGAATTTCATCTTTCCCCTCAGTAAACCACAGCTCCTCAATGCCGGCAGCACTC
>NC_084618.1:3476583-3489083 GCF_033978795.1 Nerophis ophidion | reverse complement strand
ATTTTTTTTGCTAATTAAATGGTTTTAACTCAATTTGACACATTTCATTTGTTGGGTTGTTTTAATTCATTTTTAATTTTTTTTTGCTGCGGTTAATTATGGTTTGCTTTTTTAAGTCTAATTCTATTCATGCATCCAATCAAATTAAAATATATATTTTTTTTATAGTATATATATTTTTTTTTTTAAATCTTATCTTTTTCTCCAATTGTTTCTTTTTTAATTACATTTCTGATTTTTTAAAATCTATTTTTTTTTTCATTATATATTTTTTGTGATAATTACATTTATTCAATTCTAAATTTACCTTTATTTTTAGCTTGATTTTAGTAATTTTAGTCTGTATTCGATTTTTTTTAAGTTGATTGTATTAATTTATTTAAACTTTTATTTCAGTTCATTTTGTTTTATTTAAGGTGTTTTTTTTTGCTAATTAAATGTGACACATTTAATTTTTTGGGTTGTTTTATTTCTCTTTTTTTGCTGCGGTTAATTTTGGTTTTCTTCTTTAAATCTAATTTTATTTACGCATTCAGTAAAATTAAAATATATATATTTTTTATAGTATATATATTTTTTTAATCTTATCTTTTTCTCCAATTGTTTCTTTTTTAATTACATTTCTGATTTTTTAAAATCTATTATCAATTGGGGTTTTTTATTTCATTATATATTTTTTGTGACAATTACATTTATTCAATTCTAAATTTACCTTTATTCATAACTTGATTTTATTAATTTTAGTCTGTATTTGATTTATTTTTTCAATTTATTAATTTATTTTAATGGTTCTATAATTAGAGTTTATTTTGTTTTATTTAAGTATTTTTTGCTAATTAAATGTTTTTAACTAAATTTAACACATTCTATTTTTTGAGTTTTATTTCATTTTTTTTTTTTTTTTTGCTGTGGTTAATTTTGGTTCGCTTTTTTAAATCTAATTTTAATCATGCATTCAATCAAATTAATAAATATATATATTTTTATAGTATGTATACATTTTTTTAACCTTATCTTTTTCTCCAATGTGGAAAAAAATATTTATTTAAAAGTTTTACTGAAGTTATTAATTTTAAAAAAGATTGTGAGAAACATTACAAAATAAAAGCATCCAATGAAACAATATATAGTATATAGTTTGGTTTTTTTTTTGTTGTGGGGGGAAAAAAAAGGTTCAAACAGGAAATGATGTATCTCCACGTATTAAGTAAGTTCACAAAACTTATTTTTAAATTTTGTTACATATTTTTTAAACATTTTTAATTTGGACATTTATGCTTTTAGAGTACAATTTTTTAGAAAAATACTACAAATATGTATACAATTTCTCTTTTTTTAACTATAAATGTGGCATTTCGAATGATTTACTAAAAATTATTATTGTTGACATATTTTTTAATTATTAATTTTTTGTTGCAAAATTTTGTCTTCTCTACTTAGAGAAAAAAACAAACATTTGAAGATACATTTAATTACAAAAAAAACACTGTCTACTTAAATTCTTTGAGAAATTTTGCTAAAAAGGTTTTGATTTCATCCCAAAAATAGTGAAGTGAAGTGAATTATATTTATATAGCGCTTTTCTCTAGTGACTCAAAGCGCTTTTCATAGTGACACCCAATATCTAAGTTACATTTAAACCAGTGTGGGTGGCACTGGGAGCACGTGGGTAAAGTGTCTTGCTCAAGGACACAACGGCAGTGACTAAGATGGCGGAATCAATATTTTTATTTTTGTTAGAATTTTCTTTCAAACGTCTTAAAATATTGCGATATATGATTTTTGCGGCAGAAAAATACTTTTCATTACTTAAAAGCATACACGTCCACATTTTGAAAAATGTTTTAAAACATTTTCAGTATTTTTCTTCTTCCAGAATAAAACAATACGCAAATCCTGAAGACACATTATTTTTATTACAATAAAGATACACAGTGTTTCACTACAGAGAAGTAACAAAGTTACAAAAAAAAAAAAAAACTTTTTATTGCACAAAAGCAAATTAATTGAAAAATATAACATGAAAAACAATATTTTCTTTGTCAGCTTATTTTTTGTTTGTCTTTTCTTTAAATTTCAAAATGTGGACATACATACTTTTTATAAATGAAACAAAAATTCTAAAAAGTTTTTTGAGTTTAGTAATTATTTGAATTAGAATCTTGTTCTTTATTTGTTTACACTGTTAAAGCCAAATAAGACAAAATGTGTAGCTACATACAGTACATGCTTTTCAGCACCCAAAAGTAAGTCAACTGTTTTTTTGTGTACAAAACCAGTAAAGTTGTCACGTTGTGTAAATGCTAAATAAAAACAGAATACAATGATTTGCAAATCCTTTTCAACTTATATTCAATTGAATAGACTGCAACGACAACATATTTAGTTTAAAAAAACTGGCACAAGTGGCAAAAAAGACTGAGAAAGTTGATAAATGCTCATCAAACACTTATTTGGAACATCCCACGGGTGACCAGGCTACTTAGGAACAGGTGGGTGCCATGATTGGGTATAAAAGAAGCTTCCATGAAATGCTCAGTCATTCACAAACAAGGACAGGGCGAGGGTCACCACTTTGTCAGCGAATGCGTGAGCAAATTTTTGAACAGTTTAAGAACAACATTTCTCAAGGAGCTATTTCAAGGAATTTAGGGATTTCAACATCTAGGGTCCGCAATATCATCCAAAGGTTCAGAGAATCTTGAGAAATCACTGCATCTAAGCAATGATATTACGGACCTTCGATCCCTCAGGCGGTACTGCATCAAAAAGCGACATCAGTGCGTAAAGGATATCACCACATGCGCTCAGGAACACTTCAGGAAACCGCTGTCAGTGACTACAGTTGGTTGCTACATCTGTAAGTGCAAGTTAAAACTCTACTGTGTAAAGCCAGAGCCATTTATCAACAACACCCAGAAACGCCGCAGGTTTTGTACTGTGCAAAGCCAAAGCCATTTATCAACATCACCCAGAAATGCCGCAGCCTTTGCTGGGTCCTTACCCATAAGATGTAAAGTGTAAAAGTGTTCTGTGGTCTGACGAAGGATGGATATATATTTATGTACATTTATTTATATGTATATACATGTGTATATATGTATGTAGGATATATATGTATAAATCCATCCATCCATTTCTACCGCTTGTCCCTTTTGGGGATATGTATGTATATATATATTTTTTAAATTAATAAATTGGAAGTATTAAAACGTTTTTGGTGTTTTTTACTCAAACAAATCATAGTTTTGTTCAATATTTGTTATTTTTGTTAAAGCCAAAAGTTAAACTTTTGAGAAAAAATAAATAAATCTAATATAGATGTTTTTAAATAAATTTGACAAGTTTTATTTTCATTTAAATTTTCTTTTTTGGTTATTTTATTTCATGTTTTTTTTTTGTTCCAGTTAATTTTGGCGTACATTTATATACCCACCCATCCATTTTCTACCGCTTGTCCTTTTTGGGGATATATAATATATATATATATATATATATTTTTTTTTTTTAATTAATAAATTGGAAATATTGAAACGTTTTTGGTGTTTTTTACTCAAACAAATTTAGTTCAATATTTGTTATTTTTGTCACAGCCAGTTTGTATTTGATTTTGTATGTCTTTCTTTTATTTAATTTTATGACTATTTAAATTTTAGTTTAGTATGTTTTTTTAAGTATTTAAATGTTTTTAAATAAATTTGACAAGTTTTATTTCCATTTAAATTTTCTTTTGTGGTTATTTTATTTCATATGTTTTTTTTGGTTCCGGTTAATTTTATACCCATCCATCCATTTTTCTACCGCTTGTCCCTTTTGGAGATATATATATATATATATATATATATATATATATATATATATATATATATAAACATAATTAATAAATTGGAAATATTGATATGTTTTTGGTGTTTTTTTACTCAAAGAAAGTATAATTTTGTTCAATATGTTATTTTTATAACAGCCAAAAGACAAATTTTTGAGGAAAAAAAATTCTAATATTTTTGTCAACTAAAGAAAAGAAAATAGATGTTTTCCACGACTTCAAATAGTCGTCATGATGGTCGGCGTCCATGCGAGTTGTTCTTGTTCCTCGGCAGGGCGGTCAGCCGGGAGGCGGCGAGGAGACGGCGCCGGGTGGAGTCAGACATGTTTGGAGATTTATCCCGCCTCCTACCCCTCCCCACCTCCGTCCTGCCTCACCTGGACAAGCCCTCTGTCATCCGATTGGCCGTCAGCTACATCCGCTTGAAAGCTCTCCTCACAGGTAACCCTCTGAACGGATTCTCCAGGTGCGTTGGAGCAAGTTCTGACCGCCACAATCCACAGACGAGGTTTATTTTGGACTGGCCGTCGGAGGAGGAGGAGTCGGCGTCCATTTGGGTTGTAAGGATGAGAGCGACGTCTACCTGGGGAACCTGGAGGGCTTCGTCATGGTGCTCTCGTCTGAGGGGGACATGATGTTCCTGTCTGAGAACGTCAGCAAGTACCTGGGCCTGACTCAGGTACACACCTGAGCTTACCTGCACTCTGTGGACCCTGACTTCCTGTCTCCACAGACTGAGCTGATGGGACACAACCTCCTTGACTTCACTCATCCCTGTGACCAGCAAGAAGTCAGAAGTCACCTGCGTCCGTCTTCAGGTGTGTGTGTGTGTGTGTGTGTTTGTTACATCCAGGCATGTTAAAGGCCTACTGAAATTGGATTGTATTATTTAAGTGGGGACAGTGGGACAGAAAAGTATTTAGTCAGCCAGCGATTGTGCAAGTTCTCCCACTTCAAATGATGACAGAGGCCTGTAATTTTCATCATAGGTACACTTCAACTGTGAGAGACAGAATGTGGAAAAAAAATCCAGGAATTCAGATTGTAGGAATTTTAAAGAATTTGTAAATTATGGTGGAAAATAATCATTCAAAGCTCTCACTGATGGAAGGAGGTTTTGGCTCAAAATCTCACGATACATGGCCCCATTCATTCTTTCCTTAATACGGATCCATCGTCCTGTCCCCTTTGCAGAAAAACAGCCCCAAAGCATGATGTTTCCACCCCCATGCTTCACAGTAGGTATGGTGTTCTTGGGATGCAACTCAGTATTCTTCTTCCTCCAAACACGACGAGTTGAGTTTATACCAGAAAGTTCTATTTTGGTTTCATCTGACCACATGACATTCTCCCAATCCTCTGCTGTATCATCCATGTATCCATTTTGGTATCAACTCAACTGGTGGTGTTTGGAGGAAGAAGAATACTGAGTTGCATCCCAAGAACACCATACCTACTGTGAAGCATAGGGGTGGAAACATCATGCTTTGGGGCTGTTTTTCTGCTAAGGGGACAGGACGATTGATCCGTGTTAAGGAAAGAATGAATGGGGCCATGTATCGTGAGATTTTGAGCCAAAACCTCCTTCCATCAGTGAGAGCTTTGAATGGTTGACCAAATACTTATTTTCCACCATAATTTACAATAATTTACCATAATTTGCCCTTTGAGACACTAGTGATTTAGGGCTATATAAGTAAACATTGATTGATTGATTGATTGAAATAAATTCTTTATAATTCCTACAATGTGAATTCCTGGATTTTTTTCCACATTCTGTCTCTCACAGTTGAAGTGTACCTATGATGAAAATTACAGACCTCTGTCATCATTTTAAGTGGGAGAACTTGCACAATCGCTGGCTGACTAAATACTTTTTTGCCCCACTGTATGTGTCATACTTGATCATTTCGCGATATTGCCATATTTTTGCTGAAAGGATTTAGTAGAGAACATCGACGATAAATTTCGCAACTTTTGGTCGCTAATAAAAAAGCCTTGCCTGTACCGGAAGTAGCAGACGATGTGCGCGTGACGTCACGGGTTGTAGAGCTCCTCACAGCCTCACGTTGTTTATAATGTGAGCCTCCAGCAGCGAGAGCCAGTCGGACCGTTAAAGCGACAATTATCCCATTAATTTGAGCGAAGATGAAAGATTTGTGGATGAGGAAATTTAGAGTGAATGACTAGAAAAAAGAAAAATACGGCGATTGCAGTGGGAGCGATTCAGATGTTATTAGACACAGTTACTACGATGGATCTGGATAATCCATTATCTGCCTATTGTGTTGCTAGTGTTTTAGTGAGTTAAATATTACCTGATAGTCAAAGGGGTGTGGCCACGGGTGTGTTGAGGGAAGTCACGAAGCTGCAGGATGACAGAAGCTCCGGTAAGACGCGACTTATTAAATAAATAAATAAATACATTTTCTCACCGAAAACTGCCGGTTGACATGTGGTCGGGATCCATGTGTAGTGAGTCTTATTCTGCGTTGTGTAGTTTTTTTTTTAAGTCAAAGACACTCCACCATTCCGTCGTTTCATCATTTATTGGACACCTTTGTTGGAAACATGAAACACATACACAGGTCTCTACTTTTCTGGCGGAGTGATACCTCATCAGCAAAAGTCCAATAGAAAAGGAAGTAAACAACATCCATGTTCTACCGCTTATTCCCTTTTAAAAATAATAATTTAAATTACAATAACAAAAACGTTTCGTCACAAAAAAATTATAATAATACACAAATCCACATACCTTTGTTGGAAACATGAAACACATACACAGGTCTCTACTTTTCTGGCGGAGTGATACCTCATCAGCAAAAGTCCAATAGAAAAGGAAGTAAACAACATTCATTCATATAAAAAATATAATTTAAATTACAATAACAAAAACGTTTTATCACAAAAAAAATAATAATAATACACAAATCCACATACCTTTGTTGGAAACATCAAACAAATACACAGGTCTCTACTTTTCTGGCGGAGTGATACTTCATCAGCAAAAGTCCAATAGAAGAGGAAGTAAACAACATTCATTCATATAAAAATAATAATTTAAATAACAATAACAAAAACGTTTTGTCACAAAAAAATTATAATAATACACAAATCCACATACCTTTGTTGGAAACATGAAACAAATACAAAGGTCTCTACTTTTCTGGCGGAGTGATACCTCATCAGCAAAAGTCCAATAGAAGAGGAAGTAAACAACATTCATTCATATAAAAATAATAATTTAAATTTCAATGAACAAAAACGTTTTGTCACAAAAAAATTATAATAATACACAAATCAACATACCTTTGTTGGAAACATGAAACACATACACAGGTCTCTACTTTTCTGGCGGAGTGATACCTGCGTAAATACCATGTGTAATTATGACCAAACATTTCAAACATTCGACGTTCTAATCCTTACTTAACAAAATTGTGCATAAGAAATACTTAAAACAACACATCACTTATAACTACAACATTAATGTTTTAACTTTTAAAGTATTATGAAAGTTTAGAAATAATATTTACACAAGAAACACAGAGCAATGAAGAACTATTACCTCATCAGCAAAAGTCCGATAGAAGAGGAAGTAAACAACATTCATTCATATAAAAATAATAATTTAAATTACAATAACTAAAACGTTTTATCCAAAAATATATATATAATACACAAATCCACATACCTTTGTTGGAAACATGAAACACATACACAGGTCTCTACTTTTCTGGCGGAGTGATACCTCATCAGCAAAAGTCCAATAGAAGAGGAAGTAAACAACATTCATTCATATAAAAATAATAATTTAAATTACAATAACAAAAACGTTTTATCACAAAAAAGTAATAATAATACACAAATCCACATACCTTTGTTGGAAACATGAAACAAATACAAAGGTCTCTACTTTTCTGGCGGAGTGATACCTCTTTAGCAAAAGTCCAATAGAAGAGGAAGTAAACAACATTCATTCATATAAAAATAATAATTTAAATTACAATAACAAAAACGTTTTGTCACAAAAAAATTATAATAATACACAAATCCACATACCTTTGTTGGAAACATGAAACACATACACAGGTCTCTACTTTTCTGGCGGAGTGATACCTGCGTAAATACCATGTGTAATTATGACCAAACATTTCAAACATTCGACGTTCTAATCCTTACTTAACAAAATTGTGCATAAAAAAATACTTAAAACAACACATTACTTATACCTACAACATTAATGTTTTAATTTTTAAAGTATTATGAAAGTTTAGAAATAATATTTACACAAGAAACACAGAGCAATGAAGAACTATTACCTCATCAGCAAAAGTCCGATAGAAGAGGTGGTAAATATCCGAAAAAACGCAGCGTCACTTCCTGCACCGGACATCCGGTTTTTCAAAATAAAACCAATACTTCAAAATAAAACATAACACCCTGTCTCGTTCATAAGATAGCGCAACAACATCACACTATTACACATGTACACTTGACCGCTCTGATCCATAGTAAAGCTTCACCTCCGGGAATTTTAAACAATGTTTGTGTGGCTAAAGGCTAAAGCTTTCCCACCTCCATTTTTCTACTTTGACGTCTCCATTATTAATTGAACAAATTGCAAAAGATTCAGTAACACAGATGTCCAAAATACTGTGTAATTATGCAATGAAAAGAGACGACTTTTAGCCGTAAGTGGTGCTGGGCTAATATGTCGCCTCCAACCAATAACGTCACAAACACGCGTCATCATTCCGCGACGTTTTCAACAGGAAACTTCGCGGGAAATTTAAAATTGCAATTTAGTAAACTAAAGCAGCCGTATTGGCATGTGTTGCAATGTTAATATTTCATCATTGATATATAAACTATCAGACTGCGTGGTCGCCAGTAGTGGCTTTTTATTAGGCCTTTAACATGCATCACGTATTTTTTTTTTTTTTTTTAAAGAAGAATTGTGGTGGGACGCCAAGCGTGACTTTGTGATGAGGATTAAAAGCACTTTGAGCCTACGAGGACGGCGCACCAACAACAAGTCGGCCTCATGGAAGGTTAGATCTGCAACCTTTTTAAAAAAAAGTGTTTGATTTAACTTGGTTATGGTAATATTTGTTTCATAAAAAGTCATGATTTATTTAGAATTTATTGGGGTTTGTTTTATTATTGCGATTGATTTTATTTTTGTATCTATTATTATAATAATATAGTATATTTTATTATTTATATTTTATTTATTTATTTATGTATCCTGTTAAGCGTCTTTGAGTGCTCAGAAAAGCACTACACCAAATACATGTATTATTATTATTATTATGTTTTGTTTTATTTTATTATGTTTTTTTATTATTATTGATAATCGCATTATTCAATTCTAAATTTACCTTTTTTTTAATTACTTGATTTTATCTATTTTAGTTGTATTTGATTTTGTATGTTTTTGTTTTAATGAATTTTATGACTTTATTTAAATTTGAGTTTAGTATGTTTTTTTTAAGTATTTACATGTATTCATCCAATCCAATCCAATCCACTTTATTTATATAACACATTTAAACAACAATAACGTTTCCAAAGTGCTGCACAGCCATGTTAAAAACAATTGTAAAAAAAATAATAATAATAAATAAATAAATAAAATAAAAAAAGTATATATATATATATATATATATATATATATATATATATATATATATATATATATATATTATGCTCCACCAATGACTGAATAAAAACAAAAATGAATTTCACATGTTTTATTTTCATTTAAATGTTCTTTTTTGGTTATATTATTTCATCTGTTTTGTTTTTTGTTCCGGTTAATTTTGGTGTACCTTTTTAATCTCATTTTATTTATATCTAAATTATTAACTGTTAAAATTGTAAAATATTATGCAGAAATCATTTTGATTCACAAATGTTACATATTTTGTTCTATTTCATTTAATTTCATAATTTATATTTTTTTTGTGATAATTACATTTATTCAATTCTATATTTACTTTTATTCATAACTTGATTTGATTTATTTTAGTTTGTATTCGATTTTGTATGTTTTTCTTTTAGTTCATTTTATTAATTTATTTAAATGTCCATATCATTTTCAGTTGAGTTAATTTTGTTTTATTTTTAAAAGAAATTGCTAATTAAACGTTATTAAATACATTTGAGAGACGTTATTTGAATTTAAATTGTCTTTTTTGGTTATTTTATTTCATTTGGTTGTTGTTTTTTTTGCTTCAGTCAATTTTGGTTTGCTCTTTTACTCTAGTTGTATTTATATTTGAATTATTAACTGTTAAAATTTAATATTATGCCAAAATCATTTTGATTCACAACTTGTACTTATTTATTTCAATTTAATTTAATTTCATTATATTTTATTTTTTTGTGATAATGACATTTATTCACTTCTAAAATTACCTTTATTCATAACTTGTCTATATCATTTTTTATTTGAGTTTATTTTGTTGTATTGAAGTATTGTTTGGCTAATTAAATGTTTTTAGTTACATTTGACACATTTTATTTTTATTTAAAAAAATTTATTTTTCTCCTATCATTTTAGTTTCCTTCTTTCATCTAATTTTAATTATACTCATTTTGTTCTATTTCATTTAATTTCATTATATTTATTTTTTTGTGATAATTACATGTATTCAATTCTAAATTTACCTTTATTCACAACTTGTCTATATAATTTTTATTTGAGTTTATTCCGTTTTATTTAAATATTTTTTTGCTAATTAAATGTTTTTAATTAAATTTGACAAATTTTGTTTTCATTAAAAACTTTATTTTTTGGTTATTTCATTTTTTTCCCCTCATAATTTTAGATTCCTTTTTTCATCTAATTTTAATTATACTAATTTTGTTCTATTTCATTGAATTTCATTATATTTTATTTTTTGTGATAATTACATATATTCAAATCTTAATTTACCTTTATTCACAACATGTCTATAATGTTTTTATTTGAGTTTATTTTGTTTTATTGAAGAACTTTTTTTCTAATTAAAGGTTTTTAATTAAATTTGACCTTTTATTTTCATAATTTTTTTCTCTCCTATCATTTTAGTTTCCTTTTTTCATCTAATTTCAAATATACAAATTTTGTTCTATTTCATTTAATTTCATTATATTGAATTTTTGTGATAATTACATGTATTCAATTCTAAATATACCTTTATTCACAACGTGTCTTTATTATTCTTATTTGAGTTTATTTTGTTTTATTTAAGTATTTTTTTTTCTAATTAAATGTTTTTAATTAAATTTGACATTTTATTTTCATAAAAATATTTTTTTTATCATTTTAGTTTCCTTTTTTCCTCCAATTTTAATTATACTCATTTGGTTCTATTTCATTTCATTTCATTAAAAATATTTTTTTTGTGATAATGCTAAATTAACCTTTATTCAAAAGTTGTCTATGTCATTTTATTTGAGTTTATTTTGTTTTATTTAAGTAGTATTTTCGCTAATGAAATGTTTTTAATTAAATTAGAAATATTGTATTTTCATAAAAATTCAATGTTTTGGTTATTTCTTTTTTTTTCCTTTTTCTCCATTTCATTTTAGTTTCCTTTCTTCATCTAATTTTAATTATACTCATTTTACCAACTGTTAGAATGTAATAATATTATGCAGAATTCATTTTGATTCACAAATCTTATTTCTGTTTTCCGCGTCTGCTGCCCTCAGGTGTTGCACTGCCAGGGCCGGACCAAGGCGAGCGTTGGCCCCGCCTCCGTCTCCTGCCTGCTGCTCACCTGTCAGCCTCTCCCCGTGTCGCACACACACCTCAGCGCGCACACCTTCAGCAGCGAGCACAGCATGGACATGAGGTTCACACACTGCGACCACAGGTGCTGAACGCTCTCACTTCTTTTTACACTTCCTCAATGGCGACGACAATAGAATTGTGCGTGTGCTTTACCTGCAGAGTGATAAGGCTTTTAGGCTACAGTCCTCACGAACTCGTGGGACGCTCCGTCTATGACATCTGTCACACGCTGGACACACACTCTCTGACCAAACATCACATCAACTGTGAGGAGCGTGCTAGAACAAAACAATAACACAACATGTTACCTTCAATGTGTGTGTGTGTGTGTGTGTTCATGCAGTGCACCTGAAAAGCCAGTCAGTCAGCGCCAAGTACAGGATGTTGGTAAGAAGTGGCGGGTACGTGTGGGTGGAGAGCCACAGCGCCGTTGTCCCCGGGGCCAAACCCCTCAGATCGAGACCCTGTGCCTCTCAGCCGCTCTTCATCATCTGTGTCACCTACGTCCTCAGGTATCAATGTGGACCCCGGCAGACATGTATCCAGCATTAAGAAGGCTGGATTTATACACGTGTGTGTGTGTGTGTGTGTGTGTGTGTGTGTGTGTGTGTGTGTGTGTGTGTGTGTGTGTGTGTGTGTGTGTGTGTGTGTGTGTGTTCTGACTTAATGGGGACATCCGTCTGTTTACACAGTCACCTTTGGGGGACTTCTGACGGTATGGGGACCAAAAAACAGGTCCTTTGTGTGTGTGTGTGTGTGTCTGTGTGTGTGTGTGTGTGTGTGTGTGTGTGTGTGTGTGTGTGTGTGTGTGTGTGTGTGTGTGTGTGTGTGTGTGTGTGTGTGTGTGTGTGTGTGTGTGCGCGCGCGTGTGTGTGTGTGTTCTGG
>NC_084618.1:3386583-3474083 GCF_033978795.1 Nerophis ophidion | reverse complement strand
GCGGTCCATCCTGGGTCTCGACTCTGGACAGTCAGTACTTCATCCATGGTCATCGGACCGGACCCCCTCCACAAGGGAGGGGGGGACATAGGAGAAAGAAAAGAAGCGGCAGATCAACTGGTCTAAAAAGGAGGTCTATTTAAAGGCTAGAGTATACAGATGAGTTTTAAGATGAGACTTAAATGCTTCTACTGAGGTAGCATCTCGAACTGTTACCGGGAGGGCATTCCAGAGTACTGGAGCCCGAACGGAAAACGCTCTATAGCCCGCAGACTTTTTTTGAGCTCTAGGAATCACTAATAAGCCGGAGTCTTTTGAACGCAGATTTCTTGCCGGGACATACGGTACAATACAATCGGCAAGATAGGCTGGAGCTAGACCGTGTAGTATTTTATACGTAAGTAGTAAAACCTTAAAGTCACATCTTAAGTGCACAGGAAGCCAGTGCAGGTGAGCCAGTACAGGCGTAATATGATCAAACTTTCTTGTTCTTGTCAAAAGTCTAGCAGCCGCATTTTGTACCAACTGTAATCTTTTAATGCTAGACATTGGGAGACCCGAAAATAATACGTTACAGTAATCGAGACGAGACGTAACAAACGCATGGATAATGATCTCGGCGTCTTTAGTGGACAAAATGGAGCGAATTTTAGCGATATTACGGAGATGAAAGAAGGCCGTTTTAGTAACGCTTTTAATGTGTGACTCAAAGGAGAGAGTTGGGTCGAAGATAATACCCAGATTTTTTACAGAGTCACCTTGTTTTATTATTTGGTTGTCAAATGTTAAAGTTGTATTATTAAATAGAGGTCGGTGTCTAGCAGGACCGATAATCAGCATTTCCGTTTTTTTGGCATTAAGTTGCAAAAAGTTAGCGGACATCCATTGTTTAATTTCATTAAGACACGCCTCCAACTGACTACAATCCGGCGTGTTGGTCAGCTTTAGGGGCATGTAGAGTTGGGTGTCATCAGTATAACAGGTAAAGCTAATACCGTATTTGCGTATGACGTCACCTAGCGGCAGCATGTAGATGCTGAAGAGTACAGGGCCAAGGACCGAACCCTGGGGAACTCCACACGTTACCTTAACATAGTCCGAGGTCACACTGTTATAGGAGACGCACTGCATCCTATCAGTAAGATAAGAGTTAAACCATGACAGGGCTGAGTCTGAAATACCAATTCGTATTTTGATACGCTCTAATAAAATATTATGATCGACGGTATCGAAAGCAGCGCTAAGGATATATATGTTCAAACTCATAAACATTTTTTTGTTGTTGAAAATAAACATTAACTTACGAATTTAAAGCCAGCAACACGTGATAAAGGAGTTGGGAAAGGTGGCAATAAATACTGATAAAGTTGAGGAATGCTCATCAAACACTTATTTGGAACATCCCACAGGTGTGCAGGCTAATTGGGAACAGGTGGGTGCCATGATTGGCTATAAAAGCAGCTTCCATGAAATGCAAAGTAATTCACAAACAAGGATGGGGCGAGGGTCACCAATTTGTAAACAATGTTTTAGAACAACATTTCTCAACGAGCTATTGCAAGGAATTTAGGGATTTTACCATCTACGGTCCGTAAAATCATCAAAAAATTTCAGAGAATCTGGAGAAATCACTGCATGTAAGTGATGCTATTGTGGACTTTTGATCCCTCAGGGGGTATTGCATCAAATACCGACATCAGTGTGTAAAGGACATCCCCACATGGGCTCAGGAACCTTTCATAAAACCACTGTCAGTAACTACAGTTGGTCGCTACATCTGTAAGTGCAAGTTAAAACTCTACTATGCAAAGCCAAAGCCATTTATCAACAACACCCAGGAATGCCGCTGGCTTCGCTGGGCCCGAGATCATCTAAGATGGACTGATGCAAAGTGGAAAAGTGTTCTGTAATTTGACGAGTCCACATTTCAAATTATATTTGGAAACAGAGGACGTGGTGTCCTCTAGAACAAAGAGGAAAATAACCATCCGGATTGTTATAGGCGCAATGTTGAAAAGCCAGCATGTGTGATGGTATGGGGGTGCATTAGTGCCCAAGGCATGGGTAACTTACACATCTGTGAAGGCACCATTAATGCTGAATGGTCCATACAGGTTTTGGAGCAACAAATGTTGTCATCCAAGCAACGTTATCATGGACGCCCCTGCTTATTTCAGCAAGACAAGTGTTACAACAGCGTGGCTTTGTAAAAAATGAGTGTGGGTACTTTCCTGGCCCGCCTGCAGTCCAGATCTATCTCCCATGGAAAATGTGTGACGCATTATGAAGCGTAAAATAGGACAGCGGAGACCCCGGACTGTTGAAGGACTGAAGCTCTACATAAAACAAGAATGGTAAAGAATTCCACTTTCAAAGCTTCAACAATTACTTTCCTCAGTTCCCAAACGTTTATTGAGTGTTGTTAAAAGAAAAGGTGATGTAACACGTGATGTAGCCCTTTCCCAACTACTTCTGCACGTGTTGCAGCCATGAAATTCTAAGTTGATTATTATTTGCAAAAAAAAATCAATTTTATGAGTTTGAACATCAAATATGTTGTCTTTGTAGCATATTCAACTGAATATGGCTTGAAAAGGATTTGCAAATCATTGTATTCTGTTTATATTTACATCTAACACAATTTCCCAACTCATATGGAAACGGGGTTTGTATTTTTTTTAATATAAAATATAAAAGAGTGCATTTTTCAATAAAATGCGAAAATTGCATTTTTCACCCATTCAAATTAGACAATTTGCTTGCCCAACTATTAAAAATTGACAAGTTGTAAGTAAAGTTCTGCGTTGCAGTTAAAATCTGTACATTTTTCATTGAAGTTCTGTACTGTTATTTTCAGGAACATTATTAGTTTTTGTTGCACAAGCATGTTAACATGCTTTTTTAAATAATAATAAAAAAAACAGTCTGTTTTGTAATGGAAAATATTCTTGTGATTAGTTTTGTTTTTGTGCACAAGACATTACTTAAAAATAGTCAATTTTGCATTGAAGTTCTTGCAGGCTTTTCAATCTTTTTTTTTTCAAGTTGTGTTACCCAGCTATATAAAAGAGTGCATTTTTCAATAAAATGCGAAAATTTTATTTTTCACCCATTCAAATTAGACAATTTGCTTGCCCAACTATTAAAAATTGACAAGTTGTAAGTAAAGTTCTGCATTGCAGTTAAAATCTGTACATTTTGCATTGAAGTTCTGTACTGTTGTTTTCAGGAACATTATTAGTTTATAATACTAAAAAAAAGAAAACAATTTTGCACAAGCATGTTACCATGCTTTTTTAAATAATAAAAAAAAACGGTCCGTTTTGTAAGGAAAATTTTTCATGTGATTAGTTTTGTTTTTGTGCACGACACACAACTTAAAAATAGTCAATTTTGCATTGAAGTTCTTGCAGGCTTTTCAATCTTTTTTTTGTATAAGTTGTGTTACCCAGCTATATAAAAGAGTGCATTTTTCAATAAAATGCGAAAATTGTATTTTTCACCCATTCAAATTAGACAATTTGCTTGCCCAACTATTAAAAATTGACAAGTTGTAAGTAAAGTTCTGTGTTGCAGTTAAAATCTGTACATTTTTCATTGAAGTTCTGTACTGTTGTTTTTAGTAACATTATTTTATAATAGAAAAATAAAAATACTTTTTTTTTTTTTGCACAAACATGTTACCATGCTTTTTTAAAAAAAAAAAAAAACGGTCCATTTGTAATGAACATTTTTCTTGTGATTAGTTTTGTTTTTGTGCACAAGATATTACCTAAAAATAGTCAATTTTGCATTGAAGTTCTTGCAGGATTTTCAATCATTTTTTTTTCAAGTTGTGTTACCCAGCTTTATAAAAGAGTGCATTTTTCAATAAAATGCGAAAATTTTATTTTTCACCCATTCAAATTAGACGATTTGCTTGCCCAACTATTAAAAATTGACAAGTTGTAAGTAAATTTCTGCGTTGCAGTTAAAATCTGTACATTTTTCATTGAAGTTCTGTACTGTTGTTTTCAGTAACATTATTTTATAATAGAAAAATTAAAATACATTTTTTTTTTTTGCACAAACATGTTACCATGCTTTTTTTAAATAATAAAAAAAAACGGTCCGTTTTGTAATGAACATTTTTCTTGTGATTAGTTTTGTTTTTGTGCACAAGATATTACCTAAAAATAGTCCATTTTGCATTGAAGTTCTTGCAGGCTTTTCAATCCTTATTTTTAAGTTGTGTTACCCAGCTATATAAAAGATTGCATTTTTCAATAAAATGCGAAAATTTTATTTTTCACCCATTCAAATTAGACGATTTGCTTGCCCAACTATTAAAAATTGACAAGTTGTAAGTGAAGTTCTGTGTTGCAGTTAAAATCTGTAAATTTTGCATTGAAGTTCTGTACTGTTGTTTTCAGTAACATTATTTTATAATAGAAAAATAAAAATAAATTTTTTTTTTGCACAAACATGTTGCCATACTTTTTTAAATAATAAAAAAAAACGGTACGTTTTGTAATGAACATTTTTCTTGTGATTAGTTTTGTTTTCGTGCACGAGACACAACTTCCAGTTCTTGCAGGATTTTCAATCAGTTTTTTTTAAAAGTTGTGTTACCCAGCTATATAAAACAGTGCATTTTTCAAAAAACAATGCGAAAATTGCATTTTTCACCCATTCAAATTAGACGATTTGCTTGCCCAACTATTAAAAATTGACAAGTTGTAAGTAAAGTTCTGCATTGCAGTTAAAATCTGTACATTTTTCATTGAAGTTCTCTACTGTTGTTTTCAGTAACATTATTTTATAATAGAAAAATAAAAATACTTTTTTTTTTTTCACAAACATGTTACCATGCTTTTTTAAATAATAAAAAAAAAACGGTACGTTTTGTAATGAACATTTTTCTTGTGATTAGTTTTGTTTCTGTGCACAAGATATTACCTAAAAATAGTCAATTTTGCATTGAAGTTCTTGCAGGCTTTTCAATCCTTATTTTTAAGTTGTGTTACCCAGCTATATAAAAGATTGCATTTTTCAATAAAATGCGAAAATTTTATTTTTCACCCATTCAAATTAGACGATTTGCTTGCCCAACTATTAAAAAATGACAAATTGTAAGTAAAGTTCTGCGTTGCAGTTAAAATCTGTACATTTTGCATTGAAGTTCTGTACTGTTGTTTTCAGTAACATTATTTTATAATAAAAAAATAAAAATATATATATTTTTTTGCACAAACATGTTACCATGCTTTTTTTAAATAATAAAAAAAAACGGTCCGTTTTGAAATGAACATTTTTCTTGTGATTAGTTTTGTTTTTGTGCACGAGACACAACTTCAAGTTCTTGCAGGATTTTCAATCAGTTTTTTGTACAAGTTGTGTTACCCAGCTATATAAAAGATTGCATTTTTCAATAAAATGCGAAAATTTTATTTTTCACCCATTCAAATTAGACAATTTGCTTGCCCAACTATTAAAAATTTAATATTTGTAAGTAAAGTTCTGTGTTGCAGTTAAAATCTGTACATTTTTCATTGAAGTTCTGTACTGTTGTTTTCAGTAACATTATTTTATAATAAAAAAATAAAAATACTTTTTTTTTTTTGCACAAACATGTTACCATGCTTTTTTAAATAATAATAAAAAAAACGGTCCATTTTGTAATGAACATTTTTCTTGTGATTAGTTTTGTTTTTGTGCACGAGACACAACTTCCAGTTCTTGCAGGCTTTTCAATCAGTTTTTTGCACAAGTTGTGTTACCCAGCTATATAAAAGATTGCATTTTTCAATAAAATGCGAACATTTTATTTTTCACCCATTCAAATTAGACAATTTGCTTGCCCAGCTATTAAAAATTGACAAGTTGTAAGTAAAGTTCTGCATTGCAGTTAAAATCTGTACATTTTTCATTGAAGTTCTGTACTGTTGTTTTCAGTAACATTATTTTATAATAAAAAATAAAAATATATATATTTTTTTGCACAAACATGTTACCATGCTTTTTTTAAATAATAAAAAAAAACGGTCCGTTTTGTAATGAACATTTTTCTTGTGATTAGTTTTGTTTTTGTGCACGAGACACAACTTCAAGTTCTTGCAGGATTTTCAATCAGTTTTTTGTACAAGTTGTGTTACCCAGCTATATAAAAGATTGCATTTTTCAATAAAATGCGAAAATTTTATTTTTCACCCATTCAAATTAGACAATTTGCTTGCCCAACTATTAAAAATTTAATATTTGTAAGTAAAGTTCTGTGTTGCAGTTAAAATCTGTACATTTTTCATTGAAGTTCTGTACTGTTGTTTTCAGTAACATTATTTTATAATAGAAAAATAAAAATACTTTTTTTTTTTGCACAAATATGTTACCATGCTTTTTTAAATAATAATAAAAAAAACGGTCCATTTTGTAATGAACATTTTTCTTGTGATTAGTTTTGTTTTTGTGCACGAGACACAACTTCCAGTTCTTGCAGGCTTTTCAATCAGTTTTTTGCACAAGTTGTGTTACCCAGCTATATAAAAGATTGCATTTTTCAATAAAATGCGAACATTTTATTTTTCACCCATTCAAATTAGACAATTTGCTTGCCCAGCTATTAAAAATTGACAAGTTGTAAGTAAAGTTCTGCATTGCAGTTAAAATCTGTACATTTTTCATTGAAGTTCTGTACTGTTGTTTTCAGTAACATTATTTTATAATAGAAAAATAAAAATACTTTTTTTTTTTTTCACAAACATGTTACCATGCTTTTTTAAATAATAAAAAAAAAAACGGTACGTTTTGTAATGAACATTTTTCTTGTGATTAGTTTTGTTTCTGTGCACAAGATATTACCTAAAAATAGTCAATTTTGCATTGAAGTTCTTGCAGGCTTTTCAATCCTTATTTTTAAGTTGTGTTACCCAGCTATTTAAAAGATTGCATTTTTCAATAAAATGCGAAAATTTTATTTTTCACCCATTCAAATTAGACGATTTGCTTGCCCAACTATTAAAAAATGACAAATTGTAAGTAAAGTTCTGCGTTGCAGTTAAAATCTGTACATTTTGCATTGAAGTTCTGTACTGTTGTTTTCAGTAACATTATTTTATAATAAAAAAATAAAAATATATATATTTTTTTGCACAAACATGTTACCATGCTTTTTTTAAATAATAAAAAAAAACGGTCCGTTTTGTAATGAACATTTTTCTTGTGATTAGTTTTGTTTTTGTGCACGAGACACAACTTCAAGTTCTTGCAGGATTTTCAATCAGTTTTTTGTACAAGTTGTGTTACCCAGCTATATAAAAGATTGCATTTTTCAATAAAATGCGAAAATTTTATTTTTCACCCATTCAAATTAGACAATTTGCTTGCCCAACTATTAAAAATTTAATATTTGTAAGTAAAGTTCTGTGTTGCAGTTAAAATCTGTACATTTTTCATTGAAGTTCTGTACTGTTGTTTTCAGTAACATTATTTTATAATAGAAAAATAAAAATACTTTTTTTTTTTTGCACAAACATGTTACCATGCTTTTTTAAATAATAATAAAAAAAAAACGGTCCATTTTGTAATGAACATTTTTCTTGTGATTAGTTTTGTTTTTGTGCACGAGACACAACTTCCAGTTCTTGCAGGCTTTTCAATCAGTTTTTTGCACAAGTTGTGTTACCCAGCTATATAAAAGATTGCATTTTTCAATAAAATGCGAACATTTTATTTTTCACCCATTCAAATTAGACAATTTGCTTGCCCAGCTATTAAAAATTGACAAGTTGTAAGTAAAGTTCTGCATTGCAGTTAAAATCTGTACATTTTTCATTGAAGTTCTGTACTGTTGTTTTCAGTAACATTATTTTATAATAAAAAAATAAAAATATATATATTTTTTTGCACAAACATGTTACCATGCTTTTTTTAAATAATAAAAAAAAACGGTCCGTTTTGTAATGAACATTTTTCTTGTGATTAGTTTTGTTTTTGTGCACGAGACACAACTTCAAGTTCTTGCAGGATTTTCAATCAGTTTTTTGTACAAGTTGTGTTACCCAGCTATATAAAAGATTGCATTTTTCAATAAAATGCGAAAATTTTATTTTTCACCCATTCAAATTAGACAATTTGCTTGCCCAACTATTAAAAATGTAATATTTGTAAGTAAAGTTCTGTGTTGCAGTTAAAATCTGTACATTTTTCATTGAAGTTCTGTACTGTTGTTTTCAGTAACATTATTTTATAATAGAAAAATAAAAATACTTTTTTTTTTTGCACAAACATGTTACCATGCTTTTTTAAATAATAATAAAAAAAACGGTCCATTTTGTAATGAACATTTTTCTTGTGATTAGTTTTGTTTTTGTGCACGAGACACAACTTCCAGTTCTTGCAGGATTTTCAATCAGTTTTTTGCACAAGTTGTGTTACCCAGCTATATAAAAGATTGCATTTTTCAATAAAATGCGAACATTTTATTTTTCACCCATTCAAATTAGACAATTTGCTTGCCCAGCTATTAAAAATTGACAAGTTGTAAGTAAAGTTCTGCATTGCAGTTAAAATCTGTACATTTTTCATTGAAGTTCTGTACTGTTGTTTTCAGTAACATTATTTTATAATAGAAAAATAAAAATACTTTTTTTTTTTTTCACAAACGTGTTACCATGCTTTTTTAAATAATAAAAAAAAAAACGGTACGTTTTGTAATGAACATTTTTCTTGTGATTAGTTTTGTTTCTGTGCACAAGATATTACCTAAAAATAGTCAATTTTGCATTGAAGTTCTTGCAGGCTTTTCAATCCTTATTTTTAAGTTGTGTTACCCAGCTATTTAAAAGATTGCATTTTTCAATAAAATGCGAAAATTTTATTTTTCACCCATTCAAATTAGACGATTTGCTTGCCCAACTATTAAAAAATGACAAATTGTAAGTAAAGTTCTGCGTTGCAGTTAAAATCTGTACATTTTGCATTGAAGTTCTGTACTGTTGTTTTCAGTAACATTATTTTATAATAAAAAAATAAAAATATATATATTTTTTTGCACAAACATGTTACCATGCTTTTTTTAAATAATAAAAAAAAACGGTCCGTTTTGTAATGAACATTTTTCTTGTGATTAGTTTTGTTTTTGTGCACGAGACACAACTTCAAGTTCTTGCAGGATTTTCAATCAGTTTTTTGTACAAGTTGTGTTACCCAGCTATATAAAAGATTGCATTTTTCAATAAAATGCGAAAATTTTATTTTTCACCCATTCAAATTAGACAATTTGCTTGCCCAACTATTAAAAATTTAATATTTGTAAGTAAAGTTCTGTGTTGCAGTTAAAATCTGTACATTTTTCATTGAAGTTCTGTACTGTTGTTTTCAGTAACATTATTTTATAATAGAAAAATAAAAATACTTTTTTTTTTTTGCACAAACATGTTACCATGCTTTTTTAAATAATAATAAAAAAAACGGTCCATTTTGTAATGAACATTTTTCTTGTGATTAGTTTTGTTTTTGTGCACGAGACACAACTTCCAGTTCTTGCAGGCTTTTCAATCAGTTTTTTGCACAAGTTGTGTTACCCAGCTATATAAAAGATTGCATTTTTCAATAAAATGCGAACATTTTATTTTTCACCCATTCAAATTAGACAATTTGCTTGCCCAGCTATTAAAAATTGACAAGTTGTAAGTAAAGTTCTGCATTGCAGTTAAAATCTGTACATTTTTCATTGAAGTTCTGTACTCTTGTTTTCAGTAACATAATTTTATAATAGAAAAATAAAAATACTTTTTTTTTTTTCACAAACATGTTACCATGCTTTTTTAAATAATAAAAAAAAAACGGTACGTTTTGTAATGAACATTTTTCTTGTGATTAGTTTTGTTTCTGTGCACAAGATATTACCTAAAAATAGTCAATTTTGCATTGAAGTTCTTGCAGGCTTTTCAATCCTTATTTTTAAGTTGTGTTACCCAGCTATATAAAAGATTGCATTTTTCAATAAAATGCGAAAATTTTATTTTTCACCCATTCAAATTAGACGATTTGCTTGCCCAACTATTAAAAAATGACAAATTGTAAGTAAAGTTCTGCGTTGCAGTTAAAATCTGTACATTTTGCATTGAAGTTCTGTACTGTTGTTTTCAGTAACATTATTTTATAATAAAAAAATAAAAATATATATTTTTTTTTGCACAAACATGTTACCATGCTTTTTTTAAATAATAAAAAAAAACGGTCCGTTTTGTAATGAACATTTTTCTTGTGATTAGTTTTGTTTTTGTGCACGAGACACAACTTCAAGTTCTTGCAGGATTTTCAATCAGTTTTTTGTACAAGTTGTGTTACCCAGCTATATAAAAGATTGCATTTTTCAATAAAATGCGAAAATTTTATTTTTCACCCATTCAAATTAGACAATTTGCTTGCCCAACTATTAAAAATTTAATATTTGTAAGTAAAGTTCTGTGTTGCAGTTAAAATCTGTACATTTTTCATTGAAGTTCTGTACTGTTGTTTTCAGTAACATTATTTTATAATAGAAAAATAAAAATACTTTTTTTTTTTGCACAAATATGTTACCATGCTTTTTTAAATAATAATAAAAAAAACGGTCCATTTTGTAATGAACATTTTTCTTGTGATTAGTTTTGTTTTTGTGCACGAGACACAACTTCCAGTTCTTGCAGGCTTTTCAATCAGTTTTTTGCACAAGTTGTGTTACCCAGCTATATAAAAGATTGCATTTTTCAATAAAATGCGAACATTTTATTTTTCACCCATTCAAATTAGACAATTTGCTTGCCCAGCTATTAAAAATTGACAAGTTGTAAGTAAAGTTCTGCATTGCAGTTAAAATCTGTACATTTTTCATTGAAGTTCTGTACTGTTGTTTTCAGTAACATTATTTTATAATAGAAAAATAAAAATACTTTTTTTTTTTTTCACAAACATGTTACCATGCTTTTTTAAATAATAAAAAAAAAAACGGTACGTTTTGTAATGAACATTTTTCTTGTGATTAGTTTTGTTTCTGTGCACAAGATATTACCTAAAAATAGTCAATTTTGCATTGAAGTTCTTGCAGGCTTTTCAATCCTTATTTTTAAGTTGTGTTACCCAGCTATTTAAAAGATTGCATTTTTCAATAAAATGCGAAAATTTTATTTTTCACCCATTCAAATTAGACGATTTGCTTGCCCAACTATTAAAAAATGACAAATTGTAAGTAAAGTTCTGCGTTGCAGTTAAAATCTGTACATTTTGCATTGAAGTTCTGTACTGTTGTTTTCAGTAACATTATTTTATAATAAAAAAATAAAAATATATATATTTTTTTGCACAAACATGTTACCATGCTTTTTTTAAATAATAAAAAAAAACGGTCCGTTTTGTAATGAACATTTTTCTTGTGATTAGTTTTGTTTTTGTGCACGAGACACAACTTCAAGTTCTTGCAGGATTTTCAATCAGTTTTTTGTACAAGTTGTGTTACCCAGCTATATAAAAGATTGCATTTTTCAATAAAATGCGAAAATTTTATTTTTCACCCATTCAAATTAGACAATTTGCTTGCCCAACTATTAAAAATTTAATATTTGTAAGTAAAGTTCTGTGTTGCAGTTAAAATCTGTACATTTTTCATTGAAGTTCTGTACTGTTGTTTTCAGTAACATTATTTTATAATAGAAAAATAAAAATACTTTTTTTTTTTTGCACAAACATGTTACCATGCTTTTTTAAATAATAATAAAAAAAAAACGGTCCATTTTGTAATGAACATTTTTCTTGTGATTAGTTTTGTTTTTGTGCACGAGACACAACTTCCAGTTCTTGCAGGCTTTTCAATCAGTTTTTTGCACAAGTTGTGTTACCCAGCTATATAAAAGATTGCATTTTTCAATAAAATGCGAACATTTTATTTTTCACCCATTCAAATTAGACAATTTGCTTGCCCAGCTATTAAAAATTGACAAGTTGTAAGTAAAGTTCTGCATTGCAGTTAAAATCTGTACATTTTTCATTGAAGTTCTGTACTGTTGTTTTCAGTAACATTATTTTATAATAAAAAAATAAAAATATATATATTTTTTTGCACAAACATGTTACCATGCTTTTTTTAAATAATAAAAAAAAACGGTCCGTTTTGTAATGAACATTTTTCTTGTGATTAGTTTTGTTTTTGTGCACGAGACACAACTTCAAGTTCTTGCAGGATTTTCAATCAGTTTTTTGTACAAGTTGTGTTACCCAGCTATATAAAAGATTGCATTTTTCAATAAAATGCGAAAATTTTATTTTTCACCCATTCAAATTAGACAATTTGCTTGCCCAACTATTAAAAATGTAATATTTGTAAGTAAAGTTCTGTGTTGCAGTTAAAATCTGTACATTTTTCATTGAAGTTCTGTACTGTTGTTTTCAGTAACATTATTTTATAATAGAAAAATAAAAATACTTTTTTTTTTTGCACAAACATGTTACCATGCTTTTTTAAATAATAATAAAAAAAACGGTCCATTTTGTAATGAACATTTTTCTTGTGATTAGTTTTGTTTTTGTGCACGAGACACAACTTCCAGTTCTTGCAGGATTTTCAATCAGTTTTTTGCACAAGTTGTGTTACCCAGCTATATAAAAGATTGCATTTTTCAATAAAATGCGAACATTTTATTTTTCACCCATTCAAATTAGACAATTTGCTTGCCCAGCTATTAAAAATTGACAAGTTGTAAGTAAAGTTCTGCATTGCAGTTAAAATCTGTACATTTTTCATTGAAGTTCTGTACTGTTGTTTTCAGTAACATTATTTTATAATAGAAAAATAAAAATACTTTTTTTTTTTTTCACAAACGTGTTACCATGCTTTTTTAAATAATAAAAAAAAAAACGGTACGTTTTGTAATGAACATTTTTCTTGTGATTAGTTTTGTTTCTGTGCACAAGATATTACCTAAAAATAGTCAATTTTGCATTGAAGTTCTTGCAGGCTTTTCAATCCTTATTTTTAAGTTGTGTTACCCAGCTATTTAAAAGATTGCATTTTTCAATAAAATGCGAAAATTTTATTTTTCACCCATTCAAATTAGACGATTTGCTTGCCCAACTATTAAAAAATGACAAATTGTAAGTAAAGTTCTGCGTTGCAGTTAAAATCTGTACATTTTGCATTGAAGTTCTGTACTGTTGTTTTCAGTAACATTATTTTATAATAAAAAAATAAAAATATATATATTTTTTTGCACAAACATGTTACCATGCTTTTTTTAAATAATAAAAAAAAACGGTCCGTTTTGTAATGAACATTTTTCTTGTGATTAGTTTTGTTTTTGTGCACGAGACACAACTTCAAGTTCTTGCAGGATTTTCAATCAGTTTTTTGTACAAGTTGTGTTACCCAGCTATATAAAAGATTGCATTTTTCAATAAAATGCGAAAATTTTATTTTTCACCCATTCAAATTAGACAATTTGCTTGCCCAACTATTAAAAATTTAATATTTGTAAGTAAAGTTCTGTGTTGCAGTTAAAATCTGTACATTTTTCATTGAAGTTCTGTACTGTTGTTTTCAGTAACATTATTTTATAATAGAAAAATAAAAATACTTTTTTTTTTTTGCACAAACATGTTACCATGCTTTTTTAAATAATAATAAAAAAAACGGTCCATTTTGTAATGAACATTTTTCTTGTGATTAGTTTTGTTTTTGTGCACGAGACACAACTTCCAGTTCTTGCAGGCTTTTCAATCAGTTTTTTGCACAAGTTGTGTTACCCAGCTATATAAAAGATTGCATTTTTCAATAAAATGCGAACATTTTATTTTTCACCCATTCAAATTAGACAATTTGCTTGCCCAGCTATTAAAAATTGACAAGTTGTAAGTAAAGTTCTGCATTGCAGTTAAAATCTGTACATTTTTCATTGAAGTTCTGTACTCTTGTTTTCAGTAACATAATTTTATAATAGAAAAATAAAAATACTTTTTTTTTTTTCACAAACATGTTACCATGCTTTTTTAAATAATAAAAAAAAAACGGTACGTTTTGTAATGAACATTTTTCTTGTGATTAGTTTTGTTTCTGTGCACAAGATATTACCTAAAAATAGTCAATTTTGCATTGAAGTTCTTGCAGGCTTTTCAATCCTTATTTTTAAGTTGTGTTACCCAGCTATATAAAAGATTGCATTTTTCAATAAAATGCGAAAATTTTATTTTTCACCCATTCAAATTAGACGATTTGCTTGCCCAACTATTAAAAAATGACAAATTGTAAGTAAAGTTCTGCGTTGCAGTTAAAATCTGTACATTTTGCATTGAAGTTCTGTACTGTTGTTTTCAGTAACATTATTTTATAATAAAAAAATAAAAATATATATTTTTTTTTGCACAAACATGTTACCATGCTTTTTTTAAATAATAAAAAAAAACGGTCCGTTTTGTAATGAACATTTTTCTTGTGATTAGTTTTGTTTTTGTGCACGAGACACAACTTCAAGTTCTTGCAGGATTTTCAATCAGTTTTTTGTACAAGTTGTGTTACCCAGCTATATAAAAGATTGCATTTTTCAATAAAATGCGAAAATTTTATTTTTCACCCATTCAAATTAGACAATTTGCTTGCCCAACTATTAAAAATTGAATATTTGTAAGTAAAGTTCTGTGTTGCAGTTAAAATCTGTACATTTTTCATTGAAGTTCTGTACTGTTGTTTTCAGTAACATTATTTTATAATAGAAAAATAAAAATACATTTTTTTTTTGCACAAACATGTTGCCATACTTTTTTAAATAATAAAAAAAACGGTACGTTTTGTAATGAACATTTTTCTTGTGATTAGTTTTGTTTTTGTGCACGAGACACAACTTCCAGTTCTTGCAGGATTTTCAATCAGTTTTTTTTTAAAGTTGTGTTACCCAGCTATATAAAACAGTGCATTTTTCAAAAAACAATGCGAAAATTGCATTTTTCACCCATTCAAATTAGACGATTTGCTTGCCCAACTATTAAAAATTGACAAGTTGTAAGTGAAGTTCTGCATTGCAGTTCAAATCTGTACATTTTTCATTAAAATTCTGTACTGTTGTTTGTTTTCAGTAACATTATTTTATAATAAAAAATAAAAATACATTTTTTTTGCACAAACATGTTACCATGCTTTTTTAAATAATAAAAAAAAACGGTACGTTTTGTAATGAACATTTTTCTTGTGATTAGTTTTGTTTTTGTGCACGAGACACAACTTCCAGTTCTTGCAGGATTTTCAATCAGTTTTTTTTAAAAGTTGTGTTACCCAGCTATATAAAAGAGTGCATTTTTCAATAAAATGCGAAAATTTTATTTTTCACCAATTCAAATTAGACGATTTGCTTGCCCAACTATTAAAAATTGACAAGTTGTGAGTGAAGTTCTGTGTTGCAGTTAAAATCTGTACATTTTGCATTGAAGTTCTGTACTGTTGTTTTCAGGAACATTTTTAGTTTTGTTGCACAAGCACGTTTTTTAATGAAAATCTTTCATGATTAGTTTTGTTTTTGTGCACAAGACACAACTTAAAAATAGTCAATTTTGCATTGAAGTTCTTGCAGGCTTTTCAATCAGTTTTTTGTATAAGTTGTGTTACCCAGCTTTATAAAACAGTGCATTTTTCAGTCAAGTTCATCGTTGCATTTTGCATCCATTCAAATTTGATGGGTTTTCCCTAATTTGCTTACCCGTCTTTTGAAAAATGGACAACTTGGTATTAAAGTTCTGCTTTGCAGTTCAAATCTGTACATTTTTCGTTAAAGTTCTTTACTGCAGTTGGGAGTTATGCTAATTATTTGTCACAAGCAAGTGAATTTAATTGTATTTATAAAGTGCTTTTCTCTGGAGGCCTCAAAGCGATTTTACCCATCATCTACATCTCTAAAGATACAGGTTACCCTGCATTTTTTTTTTTTTTTTTAAACACTCAAATTTTCAACGAAGATCTTCACTGCAATCAGTTTTGTTTTTGTGTACAAGATGCATTATCTAACTTCAAAATAGTCCATTTTACACTGAAGTTTTGCATTGAAATTTGCTGTCATTCCTAACAGTTTCTTGCATAAATTGCTCAGGTTCAGCCAGACAGTTTTATCCGATAGGAGACTGTGGGCAGCGACAACACGGAAAGTCGGGACTATTGCGTAAAAATGTATTTTTATTCTATTTTATTAGATACAGTGCATTTTGCAATGAAGTTTGTCTTTACAGTTGTATTTGTTGAAGTGGTGCAGCGCCAAATAACCGAAAGCCCTGCGTTGTTGTTGTGGTCTACAGACAGTTATCAGGCTACAGCGAGAGTGGAAATACGTTGACGGAAGCATCCCGGTTGACCTCTCTGTGACCTCTCTGTGCCCCCGATTGTGCTTCCTGTGGGGTTTCCTGACACGTGGCGTGACGCCCAAGCCTCCAGCCATTGGCTGTGCGGTAAACGTAACGCCGGGGTTTACACGCCGCGGCGATGCGAGGAGACGCACGGCGAAGCCACAACTTCCTGAATCGAACGCTCGGTTGGAGAGTTCTCGTGGGAACATTTTCAACTTTTTACCTCACACACACGCACACACATTCTTGTATTTCTTACCTTCTTGAGACTTGAGAAAAATGCCTAACTCTTTAGGACCGCCCTTTCTAGAGAGATAAAGATGTGTATTTATAACATTAATAATATATATACATACTATGCACATATTAAAAAAAGATTGTAGTGAAAAATTTGTTGGAATTTCACAAGAAAAAGGTCACAATTTCATAAGAAAAACTTTGAAATTCGAGCAGTGTTATAATAAAAGTCATAATTTTACTCAACGCAAGTCAAAGTTTTACCAGAAAAACGGAACATTTGTGCAATATTATAATAAGAGTTGGAATTTTACTAGACAACATTCACAATTTTTACAAGAAAAGCTTAACATTTTGGTAATTTTATGAAAAAAGTTGTAATTTATAAATTTTTTATATATATATATATATATAAAGGAATTCTAAGTAATTTTACTCAACAAAAGTCACACTTTTATAAGATATTTTTAACATTTTGGCAACATTAGAATAATAATTGGAATTTTACTTGCCAAATTTATGACAGAAGTCATCATTTTACTGGAAAAAGGTCACTATTTTACAAGAAAAACTAAAATATTTTTCAATATTGTGAATTATATATGAAAAATGTCACCATTTTTTTTATTAAAAGTAGTAGTTTTACATAAAATAAGTAATAATTTACACCAGAAAATATTGCAGAAATTGAAAGAATGTGAGAAATTGTTCCCAATTTTAGAAGAAAAAAGTCGACACATTGTGAGAAAAAGACTGCGTTGAGTTAATTTTATTTTTTGAATTTTTTGTTTGTAATTGGTTTACTTCAATTTATAACAGTAAGTCTCTAGATACATATTATTTTTTTTTTTTAATTAATTTTGGCCAAAGGTGGTGCATTTCTATTTCTCACTTACACTTGTTATTACAAATGTTGACCAAAGGGGGAGCACTTCAAAAATTAGTTGGAATTTCACAAGAAAAAGGTCACAATTTCATAAGAAAAACTTTGAAATTTTGGCAGTGTTATAATAAAAGTCATAATTTTACTCAACGCAAGTCAAAGTTTTACCAGAAAAACGGAATATTTGTGCAATATTATAATAAGAGTTGGAATTTTACTAGATAACATTCACAATTTTTACAAGAAAAGCTTAACTTTTTGGTAATTTTATGAAAAAAGTTGTAATTTATAAATTTTATATATATATATATATATATATATATATATATATATATATATATGTATATATGTATATATGTATAAAGGAATTCTAAGTAATTTTACTCAACAAAAGTCACACTTTTATAAGATAGTTTTAACATTTTAGCAACATTAGAATAATAATTGGAATTTTACTTGCCAAATTTATGACAGAAGTCATCATTTTACTGGAAAAAGGTCACTATTTTACAAGAACAACTAAAATATTTTACAATATTGTGAATTATATATGACAAATGTCACCATTTTTTATTGAAAGTAGTAGTTTTACATAAAATAAGTAATAATTTTTACCAGAAAATATTGCAGAAACAGAAAGAATATGAGAAATTGTTCCCAATTTTATAAGAAAAAAGTCGACACATTGTGAGAAAAAGACTGCGTTGAGTTAATTTTATTTTTTGTTTGTAATTGGTTTACTTCAATTTATAACAGTAAGTCTCTAGATACATATTCATTTTTTTTATTAATTTTGGCCAAAGGTGGTGCATTTCTATTTCTCACTTACACTTGTTATTACAAATGTTGACCAAAGGGGGAGCCCTTCTAAAATGAGTTGGAATTTCACAAGAAAAAGGTCACAATTTCATAAGAAAAACTTTGAAATTTTGGCAGTGTTATAATAAAAGTCATAATTTTACTCAACGCAAGTCAAAGTTTTACCAGAAAAACGGAACATTTGTGCAATATTATAGTAAGAGTTGGAATTTTACTAGATAAAATTCGCAATTTTTACAAGAAAAGCTTAACATTTTGGTAATTTTATGAAAAAAGTTGTAATTTATAAATTGTATATATATGTATATATGTATAAAGGAATTCTAAGTAATTTTACTCAACAAAAGTCACACTTTTATAAGATAGTTTTAACATTTTGGCAACATTAGAATAATAATTGGAGTTTTACTTGCCAAATTTATGACAGAAGTCATCATTTTACTGGAAAAAGGTCACTATTTTACAAGAACAACTAAAATATTTTACAATATTGTGAATTATATATGAAAAATTTCACCATTTTTTTATCAAAAGTAGTAGTTTTACATAAAATAAGTAATAATTTACACCAGAAAATATTGCAGAAATTGAAAGAATGTGAGAAATTGTTCCCAATTTTATAAGAAAAAAGTCGACACATTGTGAGAAAAAGACTGCGTTGAGTTAATTTTATTTTTTGAATTTTTTGTTTGTAATATGTTTACTTCAATTTATAACAGTAAGTCTCTAGATACATTTTTTTTTTTTTTTTAATTAATTTTGGCCAAAGGTGGTGCATTTCTATTTCTCACTTACACTTGTTATTACAAATGTTGACAAAAGGGGGAGCACTTCAAAAATTAGTTGGAATTTCACAAGAAAAAGGTCACAATTTCATAAGAAAAACTTTGAAATTTTGGCAGTGTTATAATAAAAGTCATAATTTTACTCAACGCAAGTCAAAGTTTTACCAGAAAAACGGAACATTTGTGCAATATTATAATAAGAGTTGGAATTTTACTAGATAACATTCACAATTTTTACTAGAAAAGCTTAACATTTTGGTAATTTTATGAAAAAAGTTGTAATTTATAAATTGTATATATATATATATATATATATATATATATATATACATATATGTATAAAGGAATTCTAAGTAATTTTACTCAACAAAAGTCACACTTTTATAAGATAGTTTTAACATTTTGGCAACATTAGAATAATAATTGGAATTTTACTTGCCAAATTTATGACAGAAGTCATCATTTTACTGGAAAAAGGTCACTATTTTACAAGAACAACTAAAATATTTTACAATATTGTGAATTATATATGACAAATGTCACCATTTTTTTATTAAAAGTAGTAGTTTTACATAAAATAAGTAATAATTTACACCAGGAAATATTGCAGAAATTGAAAGAATGTGAGAAATTGTTCCCAATTTTATAAGAAAAAAGTCGACACATTGTGAGAAAAAGACTGCGTTGAGTTAATTTTATTTTTTGTTTGTAATATGTTTACTTCAATTTATAACAGTAAGTCTTTAGATACATATTCATTTTTTTTATTAATTTTGGCCAAAGGTGGTGCATTTCTATTTCTCACTTACACTTGTTATTACAAATGTTGACCAAAGGGGGAGCACTTCAAAAATGAGTTGGAATTTCACAAGAAAAAGGTCACAATTTCATAAGAAAAACTTTGAAATTTTGGCAGTGTTATAATAAAAGTCATAATTTTACTCAACGCAAGTCAAAGTTTTACCAGAAAAACGGAACATTTGCGCAATATTATAATAAGAGTTGGAATTTTACTAGATAACATTCACAATTTTTACAAGAAAAGCTTAACTTTTTGGTAATTTTATGAAAAAAGTTGTAATTTATAAATTTTATATATATATATATATATAAAGGAATTCTAAGTAATTTTACTCAATAAAAGTCACACTTTTATAAGATAGTTTTAACATTTTGGCAACATTAGAATAATAATTGGAATTTTACTTGCCAAATTTATGACAGAAGTCATCATTTTACTGGAAAAAGGTCACTATTTTACAAGAACAACTAAAATATTTTACGATATTGTGAATTATATATGACAAATGTCACCATTTTTAATTAAAAGTAGTAGTTTTACATAAAATAAGTAATAATTTTTACCAGAAAATATTGCAGAAATTGAAAGAATGTGAGAAATTGTTCCCAATTTTATAAGAAAAAAGTCGACACATTGTGAGAAAAAGACTGCGTTGAGTTAATTTTATTTTTTGAATTTTTTGTTTGTAATTGGTTTACTTCAATTTATAACAGTAAGTCTCTAGATACATATTATTTTTTTTTTTTAATTAATTTTGGCCAAAGGTGGTGCATTTCTATTTCTCACTTACACTTGTTATTACAAATGTTGACCAAAGGGGGAGCCCTTCTAAAATGAGTTGGAATTTCACAAGAAAAAGGTCACAATTTCATAAGAAAAACTTTGAAATTTTGGCAGTGTTATAATAAAAGTCATAATTTTACTCAACGCAAGTCAAAGTTTTACCAGAAAAACGGAACATTTGTGCAATATTATAGTAAGAGTTGGAATTTTACTAGATAAAATTCGCAATTTTTACAAGAAAAGCTTAACATTTTGGTAATTTTATGAAAAAAGTTGTAATTTATAAATTGTATATATATGTATATATGTATAAAGGAATTCTAAGTAATTTTACTCAACAAAAGTCACACTTTTATAAGATAGTTTTAACATTTTGGCAACATTAGAATAATAATTGGAGTTTTACTTGCCAAATTTATGACAGAAGTCATCATTTTACTGGAAAAAGGTCACTATTTTACAAGAACAACTAAAATATTTTACAATATTGTGAATTATATATGAAAAATTTCACCATTTTTTTATCAAAAGTAGTAGTTTTACATAAAATAAGTAATAATTTACACCAGAAAATATTGCAGAAATTGAAAGAATGTGAGAAATTGTTCCCAATTTTATAAGAAAAAAGTCGACACATTGTGAGAAAAAGACTGCGTTGAGTTAATTTTATTTTTTGAATTTTTTGTTTGTAATATGTTTACTTCAATTTATAACAGTAAGTCTCTAGATACATTTTTTTTTTTTTTTTAATTAATTTTGGCCAAAGGTGGTGCATTTCTATTTCTCACTTACACTTGTTATTACAAATGTTGACAAAAGGGGGAGCACTTCAAAAATTAGTTGGAATTTCACAAGAAAAAGGTCACAATTTCATAAGAAAAACTTTGAAATTTTGGCAGTGTTATAATAAAAGTCATAATTTTACTCAACGCAAGTCAAAGTTTTACCAGAAAAACGGAACATTTGTGCAATATTATAATAAGAGTTGGAATTTTACTAGATAACATTCACAATTTTTACTAGAAAAGCTTAACATTTTGGTAATTTTATGAAAAAAGTTGTAATTTATAAATTGTATATATATATATATATATATATATATATATATATACATATATGTATAAAGGAATTCTAAGTAATTTTACTCAACAAAAGTCACACTTTTATAAGATAGTTTTAACATTTTGGCAACATTAGAATAATAATTGGAATTTTACTTGCCAAATTTATGACAGAAGTCATCATTTTACTGGAAAAAGGTCACTATTTTACAAGAACAACTAAAATATTTTACAATATTGTGAATTATATATGACAAATGTCACCATTTTTTTATTAAAAGTAGTAGTTTTACATAAAATAAGTAATAATTTACACCAGGAAATATTGCAGAAATTGAAAGAATGTGAGAAATTGTTCCCAATTTTATAAGAAAAAAGTCGACACATTGTGAGAAAAAGACTGCGTTGAGTTAATTTTATTTTTTGTTTGTAATATGTTTACTTCAATTTATAACAGTAAGTCTTTAGATACATATTCATTTTTTTTATTAATTTTGGCCAAAGGTGGTGCATTTCTATTTCTCACTTACACTTGTTATTACAAATGTTGACCAAAGGGGGAGCACTTCAAAAATGAGTTGGAATTTCACAAGAAAAAGGTCACAATTTCATAAGAAAAACTTTGAAATTTTGGCAGTGTTATAATAAAAGTCATAATTTTACTCAACGCAAGTCAAAGTTTTACCAGAAAAACGGAACATTTGTGCAATATTATAATAAGAGTTGGAATTTTACTAGATAACATTCACAATTTTTACAAGAAAAGCTTAACTTTTTGGTAATTTTATGAAAAAAGTTGTAATTTATAAATTTTATATATATATATATATATAAAGGAATTCTAAGTAATTTTACTCAATAAAAGTCACACTTTTATAAGATAGTTTTAACATTTTGGCAACATTAGAATAATAATTGGAATTTTACTTGCCAAATTTATGACAGAAGTCATCATTTTACTGGAAAAAGGTCACTATTTTACAAGAACAACTAAAATATTTTACGATATTGTGAATTATATATGACAAATGTCACCATTTTTAATTAAAAGTAGTAGTTTTACATAAAATAAGTAATAATTTTTACCAGAAAATATTGCAGAAATTGAAAGAATGTGAGAAATTGTTCCCAATTTTATAAGAAAAAAGTCGACACATTGTGAGAAAAAGACTGCGTTGAGTTAATTTTATTTTTTGAATTTTTTTTGTAATTGGTTTACTTCAATTTATAACAGTTAGTCTCCAGATACATTTTTTTTATTTTTATTAATTTTGGCCAAAGGTGGTGCATTTCTATTTCTCACTTACACTTGTTATTACAAATGTTGACCAAAGGGGGAGCACTTCAAAAATTAGTTGGAATTTCACAAGAAAAAGGTCACAATTTCATAAGAAAAACTTTGAAATTTTGGCAGTGTTATAATAAAAGTCATAATTTTACTCAACGCAAGTCAAAGTTTTACCAGAAAAACGGAACATTTGTGCGATGTTATAATAAGAGTTGGAATTTTACTAGATAACATTCACAATTTTTACAAGAAAAGCTTAACTTTTTGGTAATTTTATGAAAAAAGTTGTAATTTATAAATTGTATATATATATATATGTATAAAGGAATTCTAAGTAATTTTACTCAACAAAAGTCACACTTTTATAAGATAGTTTTAACATTTTGGCAACATTAGAATAATAATTGGAATTTTACTTGCCAAATTTATGACAGAAGTCATCATTTTACTGGAAAAAGGTCACTATTTTACAAGAACAACTAAAATATTTTACAATATTGTGAATTATATATGACAAATGTCACAATTTTTTTATTAAAAGTAGTAGTTTTACATAAAATAAGTAATAATTTTTACCAGAAAATATTGCAGAAATTGAAAGAATGTGAGAAATTGTTCCCAATTTTATAAGAAAAAAGTCGACACATTGTGAGAAAAAGACTGCGTTGAGTTAATTTTATTTTTTGAATTTTTTGTTTGTAATATGTTTACTTCAATTTATAACAGTAAGTCTCTAGATACATATTCATTTTTTTTTTAATTAATTTTGGCCAAAGGTGGTGCATTTCTATTTCTCACTTACACTTGTTATTACAAATGTTGACCAAAGGGGGAGCACTTCAAAAATTAGTTGGAATTTCACAAGAAAAAGGTCACAATTTCATAAGAAAAACTTTGAAATTTTGGCAGTGTTATAATAAAAGTCATAATTTTACTCAACGCAAGTCAAAGTTTTACCAGAAAAACGGAACATTTGTGCAATATTATAATAAGAGTTGGAATTTTACTAGATAACATTCACAATTTTTACTAGAAAAGCTTAACATTTTGGTAATTTTATGAAAAAAGTTGTAATTTATAAATTGTATATATATATATACATATATGTATAAAGGAATTCTAAGTAATTTTACTCAACAAAAGTCACACTTTTATAAGATAGTTTTAACATTTTGGCAACATTAGAATAATAATTGGAATTTTACTTGCCAAATTTATGACAGAAGTCATCATTTTACTGGAAAAAGGTCACTATTTTACAAGAACAACTAAAATATTTTACAATATTGTGAATTATATATGACAAATGTCACCATTTTTTTTATTAAAAGTAGTAGTTTTACATAAAATAAGTAATAATTTTTACCAGAAAATATTGCAGAAATTGAAAGAATGTGAGAAATTGTTCCCAATTTTATAAGAAAAAAGTCGACACATTGTGAGAAAAAGACTGCGTTGAGTTAATTTTATTTTTTGAATTTTTTGCTTGTAATTGGTCTACTTCAATTCATAACAGTAAGTCTCTAGATACATATTAATTTTTTTTAATTAATTTTGGCCAATGGGGTGCATTTCTATTCCTCACTTACACTTGTTATTACAAATGTTGACCAAAGGGGGAGCACTTCAAAAATGAGTTGGAATTTCACAAGAAAAAAGTCACAATTTCCCAAGAAAAACTTTAAAATTTTGGCAGTATTAGAATAAAAGTCATAATTTTACTCAACGCAAGTCAGAATTCTACTAGAAGAATGGAAAATTTGTGCAATGTTCTGATAAAAGTCGGAATTTTATTCTGACAGTCACAATTTTTACAAGAAAACCTTAACATTTTGGTCATTTTAGGAAAAGAGTCGTAATTTTACTCGACAAAAGTCACGATTTTATAAGAAAACTTTAAAATGTTGCCAACGTTGTAATAATAATCGGAATTTTACTCTGCAAATTTATGACAAAAGTCGAAAAAGGTCACTATTTTACAAGAACGACAAAAAAAAATTGGCAATATTGTGATAAAAGTAAAAAAATTTTATATGACAAATTTCACCATTTTGCATTGAAAAGTAATAAATTTACGTAAAAGAAGTAATAGTTTTTACGAGAAAATATTGCAGAAACGGAAGGAATATGACAAATTGCTCCCAGTTTCATAAGAAAAAAGTTGACACATTGTAAGAAAAAGACTGCGTTTAGTTAATTTAGTTTTTTTTTTTAATTTTTTGTTTGTAATTGGTTTTCAATCTTCACTATGTTCTTTAATTTATTACAGTAAGTCTCTATATACATATTTATTTATTTTTAATACATTTTGGCCAAAGGGGACACATTTGTATTTCTCACTTACACTTGTTATTACAAATGTTGACCAAAGGGGGAGCACTTCTAAAATGGGTAAGAATTTCACAAGAAAAACTTTAAAATTTTGGCAGTATTATTATAAAAGTCATAATTTTACTCAACGCAAGTCAAAGTTTTACTCGAAAAATGGAACATTTGTGCGATGTTATCATAAAAGTTGGAATTTTGCTGTATGGCAGTCCTAATTTTTTACAAGAAAACCTTAACATTTTGGTAATTTTAGGAAAAGAGTCGTAATTTTACTCGACAAAAGTCACAATTTTATAAGAAAACTTTAACATTTTGGCAAAGTTTAATATAATCGGAATTTTACTCTGCAAATTCATGACAAAAGTCATAATTTTACTCGAAAAAGGTCACTATTTTACAAGAAGGACAAAAAATTGGCAATATTGTGATAAAAGTGAGAATTTTAATATGACAAATTTCACCATTTTGCATTGAAAAGTAACAATTTTGCGTGAAATAAGTAATAATTTTTATGAGAACATATTGCAGAAACAGTAAGAATATGAGAAATTGTTCCCAATTTTAGGAGAAAAAAGTCGACACATTGAGAGAAAAAGACTGCGTTTAGTTCATTTAGTTATTTAAAAAATAAATTTGGTCCAAATTTTACTAGAAAAACTGAACATTTGTGCAATATTGTGATAAAAGTTGGAATTTTACACTATGGCAGTCACAATTTTTACAAGAAAACCTTAACATTTTGGTCATTTTATGAAAAGAGTCGTAATTTTACTCGACAAAAGTCACAATTTCATAAGAAAACTTTAACATTTTGACAACGTTTAATATGTTCGGAACTTAACTCTGCAAATTCATAACAAAAGTCACGATTTTACTTGAAAAGGGTCACTATTTTACAAGAAGGACAAAAAATTGGCAATATTGTGATAAAAGTCAGAATTGTAATATGACAAATTTCACCATTTTGCATTCAAAAGTAACAATTTTGCGTGAAATAAGTAATCATTTTTATGAGAACATATTGCAGAAACAGAAAGAATATGAGAAATTGTTCCCAATTTTAGAAGAAAAAAGACGACACATTGAGAGAAAAAGATTGCGTTTAGTTGATATTTATTTGATTTTTTTAAATAAATTTTGGCCAAAGGGGACGCATTTCTATTTCTCACTTACACTTGTTATTACAAATGTTGACCAAAGGGGGAGCACTTCAAAAATGAGTTGGAATTTCACAAGAAAAAGGTCACAATTTCACAAGAAAAACTTTAAAATTTTGGCAGTATTAGAATAAAACTCATAATTTTACTCAACGCAAGTCAAAATTTTACTTGAAAAACGGAACATTTGTGCGATGTTATGATAAAAGTCGGAATTTTACTCTATGACCGTCACATTTTTTACAAGAAAACCTTAACATTTTGGTCATTTTAGGAAAAGAGTCGTAATTTTACTCGACAATAGTCACAATTTTATAAGAAAACTTTAAAATGTTGTCAACGTTGTAATATAATCGGAATTTTACTCAGAAAATTAATGAAAAAAGTGATCATTTTACTCGAAAAAGGTCACTATTCTACAAGAACAACAAAAAAATGTTGGCAATATTGTGATAAAAGTCAGAATTTTAATATGACAAATTTCACCATTTTGCATTGAAAAGTAATAATTTTACATAAAAGAAGTAATAATTTTTTACGAGAAAATATATTGCAGAAACGGAAATAGTATGAGAAATTGTTCCCAATTTTACAAGAAAAAAGACGACACATTGTGAGAAAAAGACTGCGTTTAGTTAAAAAAAAAAAAGTTTTTAATTTTTTGTTGGTAATTGGTTTTTAATCTTCACTATTTACTTCAATTTATTACAGTAAGTCTTTATAGACATATTTATTTCATATTTTTAATATATTTTGGCCAAAGTTGACTCATTTCTACTCCTCGCTTACACTTGTTATTACAAATGTTGACCAAAGGGGGAGCACTTCAAAAATGAGTTGGAATTTCACAAGAAAAACTTTCAAATTTTGCCAGTATTATAATAAAAGTCATATTTTACTCAACGCAAGTCAAAATTTTACAACAAAAACGGAACATTTGTGTGATATTATGATAAAAGTTGGAATTTTACTCTATAACAGTCACAATTTTTACAAGCAAAGCTTAAAATTTGGGTAATTTTATGAAGAGTCGTATTTTACTCGACAAAAGTCACAAATTTATAAGAAAACTTTAAAAATGTTGTCAACGTTGTAATATAATCGGAATTTTACTCAGAAAATTAATGACAAAAGTCATCATTTTACTCGAAAAAGGTCACTATTTTACAAGAACGACAAAAAAATCTGCAATATTGTGATAAAAGTCAGAATTTTTATGTCAAATGTCACCATTTTGCATTAAAAAGTAAAAATTTTACGTAAAAGAAGTAATAATTTTTTACGAGAAAATATATTGCAGAAACAGAAAGAATATGAGAAATTGTTCCCAATTTTATAAGAAAAAAGTCGACACGTTGTGAGAAAAACATTGCATTTAGTTAATTTAGTTATTTTATTTTTATTTTTTTGTTGGTAATTGGTTTTCAATCTTCACTATTTACTTGAATTTGTTACAGTAAGTCTCTATATACATATTTATTAATTTTTTTAAATACATTTTGGCCAAAGGGGACGCATTTCTATTTCTCACTTACACTTGTTATTACAAATGTTGACCAAAGGGGGAGCACTTCAAAAATTAGTTGGAATTTTACTCGACAAAAGTCACAATTTTAAAAGAAAACTTTAAAATTTTGTCAACCTTGTAATAAAATCGGAATTTTACTCTGCAAATTAATGACAAAAGTCATCATTTTACTCGAAAAAGGTCAATATTTTACAAGAACGACAAAAAATTTGGGCAATTTTGTGATAAAAGTCAGAATTTTAATATGACAAATTTCACCATTTTGCATTGAAAAGTAATAAGTTTACGTAAAAGAAGTAATAATTTTTTACGAGAAAATATATTGCAGAAACGGAAAGAATATGAGAAATTGTTCCCAATTTTAGAAGAAAAAAGTCGACACATTGTGAGAAAAAGACTGCGTTTAGTTAAAAAAAAAAAAGTTTTTAATTTTTTGTTGGTAATTGGTTTTTAATCTTCACTATTTACTTCAATTTATTACAGTAAGTCTTTATAGACATATTTATTTCATATTTTTAATATATTTTGGCCAAAGTTGACTCATTTCTATTTCTCACTTACACTTGTTATTACAAATGTTGACCAAAGGGGGAGCACTTCAAAAATGAGTTGGAATTTCACAAGAAAAACTTTCAAATTTTGCCAGTATTATAATAAAAGTCAGAATTTTTATGTCAAATGTCACCATTTTGCATTAAAAAGTAATAATTTTACGTAAAAGAAGTAATATTTTTTTACGAGAAAATATTGTAATATTGCAAAAACAGAAAGAATATGAGAAATTGTTCCCAATTTTATAAGAAAAAAGACGACACATTGTGAGAAAAAGATTGCGTTTAGTTATTTTATTTTTATTTTTTTGTTTGTAATTGGTTTTCAATCTTCACTATTTACTTCAATTTATTACAGTAAGTCTCTATATACATATTTATTACATTTTTTAAATAAATTTTGGCCAAAGGGGACGCATTTCTATTTCTCACTTACACTTGTTATTACAAATGTTGACCAAAGGGGGAGCACTTCAAAAATTAGTTGGAATTTTACTCGACAAAAGTCACAATTTTAAACGAAAACTTTTAAATTTTGTCAACGTTGTAATAAAATCGGAATTTTACGCTGCAAATTTATGACAAAAGTCATCATTTTACTCGAAAAAGGTCACTATTTTACAAGAACGACAAAAAAAATCTGCAATATTGTGATAAAAGTCAGAATTTTAATATGACAAATTTCACCATTTTGCATTGAAAAGTAATAAATTTACGTAAAAGAAGTAATACTTTTTTACGAGAAAATATATTGCAGAAACGGAAAGAATATGAGAAATTGTTCCCAATTTTATAAGAAAAAAGACGACACATTGTGAGAAAAAGACTGCGTTTGGTTAAAAAAATATTGTATTTTTTATTTTTTTGTTGGTAATTGGTTTTTAATCTTCATGTTTTACTTAAAGTTATTACAGTAAGTCTCTATAGACATATTTATTGAAATGTTTTGATTAATTTTGGCCAAAGGGGACGCATTTCTATTTCTCACTTACACTTGTTATTACAAATGTTGACCAAAGGGGGGAGCACTTCAAATGTTTACACACACTTGTTATTTCATATGTTGACCAAAGGGGGAGCACTTCAAAAATTAGTTGGAATTTTACTCGACAAAAGTCACAATTTTATAAGAAAACTTAAAAATGTTGTCAACGTTGTAATATAATCGGAATTTCACTCAGCAAATTTATGACAAAAGTCATCATTTTACTCGAAAAAGGTCACTATTTTACAAGAACGACAAAAAAAATCGGCAATATTGTGATAAATAAAAGTCAGAATTTTTATGTCAAATGTCACCATTTTGCATTGAAAAGTAATAATTTTACGTAAAAGAAGTAATAATTTTTTACGAGAAAATATATTGCAGAAACGGAAAGAATATGAGAAATTGTTCCCAATTTTACAAGAAAAAAGACGACACATTGTGAGAAAAAGACTGCGTTTAGTTAAAGAAATATTGTATTTTTTGTTGGTAATTGGTTTTTAATCTTCATGTTTTACTTAAAGTTATTACAGCAAGTCTCTATAGACATATTTATTGAAATGTTTTAATACATTTTGGCCAAAGGGGACGCATTTCTATTTCTCACTTACACTTGTTATTACAAATGTTGACCAAAGGGGGAAGCACTTCAAAAATTTGTTGGAATTTTACTCGACAAAAGTCACAATTTTAAAAGAAAACTTTCAAATTTTGTCAACGTTGTAATAAAATCCGAATTTTACTCTGCAAATTTATGACAAAAGTCGTCATTTTACTCGAAAAAGGTCACTATTTTACAAGAACGACAACATTTTTTGGCAATTTTGTGATAAAAGTCAGAATTTTAATATGACAAATTTCACCATTTTGCATTGAAAAGTAATAATTTTGCGTAAAAGAAGTAATAATTTTTTACGAGAAAATATATTGCAGAAACGGAAAGAATATGAGAAATTGTTCCCAATTTTAGAAGAAAAAAGACGACACATTGTGAGAAAAAGACTGCGTTTAGTTAAAAAAATATTTTATTTTTTTATTTTTTTGTTGGTAATTGGTTTTTAATCTTCATGTTTTACTTAAAGTTATTACAGTTTGTCTCTATAGACATATTTATTGAAATGTTTTAATACATTTTGGCCAAAGGGAACGCATTTCTATTTCTCACTTACACTTGTTATTACAAATGTTGACCAAAGGGGGGAGCACTTCAAATGTTTACACACACTTGTTATTTCATATGTTGACCAGAGGGGGAGCACTTTTTAAAAGCGACACAGTCAATTTGAAAAATCCATCCTTTTTGGGACCACCTTTATTTTGATAGATGTCACCACCAGGGGTGCAAATGAGACATTATTCTCTATTAGATGCGATGGTTGTCCGTATTGGGACCATGCTTTATGTCCTAACTTGTTCACACCTCCTCATATGGAAGCTACTTTTCCTTGTTGATGTCTGAAGAAGGGTAGAAATACAAGAACACACACAGCTTTAAATACAATTGACTTTATAACTCTGTTTAATTGACTGTGATTTATTTCATAAAAATATGCAATTTAGAGCAGATAGACAGCTTTGCAGAGCTCAATTTATGTATTTATTTTTTAACATTTGTTTATTGGGTTTTCAAGTCACAAAAAAATATATCAAATGCATTTTTTCCATCCCCCCCAATAAAGTAAGACCAAAAAAAAATCCAATATTAATAATTGAAATTAATAAGTACATTGGGGGAGGAAAATAAATGTATAAAAAACATAAATGGAGAGCTCAATTTAATTAATTGTGTTATTTCACGTAAATATGATTATTTAAATTCTTAATTTTTGCCTGCATTATGTTGATATTTGGTGCAAACATTTTATTTCTCCACCAAGACTGTGCTTATTTTGTCCATTTTAATTCTCTCACAGTGAAGCGGTGCTAACTTGGCGCCATCTAGTGGTTGCAAGGCCTTACTACAGCAACATGACTTTCCAACATTTATTGTAAGCCTTTAAAAAATGTATTTGTGATTTAATTGTAATATCTATTTGATATGTTCGAGTATTTAAATCGTTTTTTTAAATAAATATGTATTTTTTTAGTTGTTAAGAAATATTTTTGCTGTATTTTTCATTCAGAACGGAGGCCAATATGGCATAAAAAAAAAACGTTTATTGTAAAAGACCCGGTTGCTAGGCAACACTCGTCTCTGACTTGAGTCCATTGTTGCCCACACCTTTGCAATTTAAAGACTGCTGCTTTTTTTTGTATAAGATGTTGCCATGGTAACGTAATGCAGTGTAAGTTGAAAGGAAGGGAAACACACGAAGAAGCCTGCACAAATACTAGTACTTTTTTTTTTAAATTCAAATAAGTAAAATATTTTTATTATATACAATAAAACAATAATAAATGAAATGATTGAAAAAAATATATTAATTAACTCAGTATAATTGTATTGATTATTTATGTCAGTGTAACGTGAGCGGCCTTTTAGCTTCATGTGAAAGCAACACGTGACCAAAGAACCCGCCCCCTCATCATCGCCACGCCCCTATGGTGGGCGTTGTCAGACTCTCAGCCAATGACGTGCCGGCGTTTCACCCTTTGGCACCCTGGCCGTAAATAATGTTGTAGTGAAGGGCGACAGTGATAACAGCAGAGATAAACATCGTGTAATCTCTACATTTATCACGCAGATTGCGTTTCAGTATCTACGCACTTGAAAGACACGGACGATGATCGTCAACATAACCGGGCGGAAGAAAGCTCACGCTTTTCCCTTTCACGCCGCTGCGGTTTATGTTGTTGCAGTGAAATGTCATCAAAAAAGGAATGTGGCGCTATCTACTGGGCAAAATGAGTACTGCAGCTATCAGTCGGATTTTTCAGCACCGGAAGACGCTTTGACCTAATAAGTTGTGTAAATATGCGTATTGTGTAATAATACTGTATCATGTTCTTATACGTCGCCTATACTGTATAAAACTACAAAATAACAAACACGGAGGCTCCAGTTTTACACTTTATTTCGTTCGTTTTCAAAACTCCGTAATGTGTCACCACTTCCGCTCTAAGCGCTTTCAAAATAAAAGCTCAACGCATATACTGTATAACAGCTTATAACAGAAACTTAACATCACAAATAGTCAAGGCCATAAAAATAGGTTAGAATACATTTACAGGTACGTGACATGGCACATGTGCCAAACTCAAGACCCGGGGGCCGTTTGTGAAGCAACACATTGTCTTATTTTGATGTGAGCCGTCATATCACATTACACTGTTTTATGTATGCTGCCACTTCCTTTCAGGTGGTCCTCCACATTATTTGATGTGACCTGCGACTACATTTAATGTGGTCCCCCGCAATATTTGATGTGGCCAGCCACTACATTGAATGTGGTCCCCCGCAATATTTGATGTGGCCAGCCACTACATTTAATGTGGTCCCCCGCAATATTTGATGTGGCCAGCCACTACATTGAATGTGGTCCCCCGCAATATTTGATGTGACCTGCCACTACATTTAATGTGGTCCCCCGCAATATTTTATGTGGCCAGCCACTACATTTAATGTGGTCCCCCGCAATATTTGATGTGGCCAGCCACTACATTTAATGTGGTCCCCCGCAATATTTGATGTGGCCAGCCACTACATTTAATGTGGTCCCCCGCAATATTTGATGTGGCCAGCCACTACATTGAATGTGGTCCCCCGCAATATTTGATGTGGCCAGCCACTACATTTAATGTGGTCCCCCGCAATATTTGACTTGGCCAGCCACAACATTTAATGTGGTCCCCCGCAATATTTGATGTGGCCAGCCACTACATTTAATGTGGTCCCCCGCAATATTTGATGTGGCCAGCCACTACATTGAATGTGGTCCCCCGCAATATTTGATGTGGCCAGCCACTACATTTAATGTGGTCCCCCGCAATATTTGATGTGGCCAGCCACTACATTTAATGTGGTCCCCCGCAATATTTGATGTGGCCAGCCACTACATTTAATGTGGTCCCCCGCAATATTTGATGTGGCCAGCCACTACATTGAATGTGGTCCCCCGCAATATTTGATGTGGCCAGCCACTACATTTAATGTGGTCCCCCGCAATATTTGACTTGGCCAGCCACAACATTTAATGTGGTCCCCCGCAATATTTGATGTGGCCAGCCACTACATTGAATGTGGTCCCCCGCAATATTTTATGTGGCCAGCCACTACATTTAATGTGGTCCCCCGCAATATTTGATGTGGCCAGCCACTACATATAATGTGGTCCCCCGCAATATTTGATGTGGCCAGCCACTACATTTAATGTGGTCCCCCGCAATATTTGATGTGGCCAGCCACTACATTTAATGTGGTCCCCCGCAATATTTGATGTGGCCAGCCACTTTAAAACATGAAACAACGGTTCACTCTGTCACATCATTTCACTTGGTCCACCACATTATTTTAATATAGTTCGCCACATTAGTTTTTAGATAGCCTGCCAGATCATCTCATTATATGATGTGGCCTGCCACATCATTTAATGTGGTCGGCCGCATTATTTTATGTTGCCTGCCACATCATTTATTGTGGTGCCCCCACAATATTATGTGGTACAGGTGGTCCTCCACATTATTTGATGTGACCTGCCACTACATTTAAAGTGGTCCCCCGCAATATTTGATGTGGCCAGCCACTTTAAAACATGAAACAACAGTTCACTCTGTCACATCATTTCACTTGGTCCACCATATAATTTTAATATAGTTCGCCACATTAGTTTTTAGATAGCCTGCCACATCATCTCATTATATGATGTGGCCTGCCACTACATTTAATGTGGTCCCCCGCAATATTTGACGTGCCCAGCCACTTTAAAACATGAAACAACGGTTCACTCTGTCACATCATTTCACTTGGTCCACCATATTATTTTAATATAGTTCGCCACATTAGTTTTTAGATAGCCTGCCAGATCATCTCATTATATGATGTGGCCTGCCACATCATTTAATGTGGTCGGCCGCATTATTTTATGTTGCCTGCCACATCATTTATTGTGGTGCCCCCACAATATTATGTGGTACAGGTGGTCCTCCACATTATTTGATGTGACCTGCCACTACATTTAATGTGGTCCCCCGCAATATTTGATGTGGCCAGCCACTTTAAAACATGAAACAACGGTTCACTCTGTCACATTATTTCACTTGGTCCACCATATTATTTTAATATAGTTCGCCACATTAGTTTTTAGATAGCCTGCCGCATCATCTCATTATATGATGTGGCCTGCCACATCATTTAATGTGGTCGGCCGCATTATTTTATGTTGCCTGCCACATCATTTATTGTGGTGCCCCCACAATATTATGTGGTACAGGTGGTCCTCCACATTATTTGATGTGACCTGCCACTACATTTAATGTGGTCCCCCGCAATATTTGATGTGGCCAGCCACTTTAAAACATGAAACAACGGTTCACTCTGTCACATCATTTCACTTGGTCCACCATATTATTTTAATATAGTTCGCCACATTAGTTTTTAGATAGCCTGCCACATCATCTCATTATATGATGTGGCCTGCCACATCATTTAATGTGGTCGGCCGCATTATTTTATGTTGCCTGCCACATCATTTATTGTGGTGCCCCCACAATATTATGTGGTACAGGTGGTCCGCCACATTACGTGATACGCCACAGTATTTCATGTGGCCTACCACATCATTTACTGTGATCCAACACATTATTTTATGTAGCCTGTTACATTATTTCAGGTGGCCTACCACGTCATATACTGTGATTCGACACATTATTTTGCGAGGCCCGCCACATTATATGATAGGATCCGCCAAATGATTTTATGTGGCCCTCCACATCATATAATTAATAACATTATTTCATGTAACCTGCCACTACATTTTAGGTGGTCCGCCACATTATTTTATGTGTTCCGCCACATTATTTTACGTGGCCTACCACATCATATAATGTGATCCGACACATTATTTCATGGTCAAACAGTTTAAGAACAACCTTTCTCAAAGTGCAATTGCAAGAAATTTTGTGATTTCAACATCTACGCTCCATAATATCATCAAAAGGTTCAGAGAATCTGGAGACATCACTCCACGTAAGCGGCATGGCCGGAAACCAACATTGAATGACCGTGACCTTCCATCCCTCAGACGACACTGTATCAAAAACCGACATCAATCTCTAAAGGATATCACCACATGGGCTCAGGAACACTTCAGAAAACCACTGTCACTAAATACAGTTGGTCGCTACATCTGTAAGTGCAAGTTAAAGCTCTACTATGCAAAGCGAAAGCCATTTATCAACAACATCCAGAAACGCCGCCGGCTTCTTAGATGGACTGATGCAAAGTGGAAAAGTATTCTGTGGTCTGACGAGTCCACATTTCAAATTGTTTTTGGAAATATTCGACATCGTGTTATCCGGACCATAGGTGAAACGAACCATTCAGTGGTGAACATGCCCTTTCCCAACTACTTTGGCACGTGTTGCGGCCATGAAATTCCAAGTTAATTATTATTTGCAACAAAAAAAAAGAAGTTTAGGAGTTTGAACATCAAATATCTTGTCTTTGTTGTGCATTCAACTGAATATGGGTTGAAAAGGATTTGCAAATCATTGTATTCTGTTTATATTTACATCGAACACAATTTCCCAACTCATATGGAAATGGGGTTTATATATGTGTATTTAATTATATATATTTATAAATATGTATACATATGTGTGTGTAACAATCATTGGTACTTTAAATATGTATATATACTGTATGTATATGTATATATATATGTACATATATGATTACTTATATATAATTACTTTACATGTGAAGTGAAGTTAATTATATTTATATAGCGCTTTTCTCTAGCAACTCAAAGTGCTTTACATAGTGAAACCCAATATCTCAGTTACATTCAAACCAGTGTGGGTGGCACTGGGAGCAGTGTCTTGCCCAAGGACACAACGGCAGTGAAGCGGGGATCGAACCTGGAACCCTCAAATTGCTGGTACGGCCACTCTAGTAACCGAGCTATACCGCCCCACCATGTAGTTGGTTTTCGGCCTTCGACCAAATTCTTTTAACCCAATGCGACCCCCACGCCAATAAGTTTGTAGAGTTTGCACTACAAAAACGACGCTTGTGGCAAAGTGACATTGCCCTCTAGTGGCCTGGCGTGCACATTACACTTGTTTTTGCAAGTCTCCCCTTCCTGCTTGGTGGCTTTCATTGCCACTAAATGCAATATTTTGTATTTAATGCAAGCGTCCTGGTCTCCCGAGTCCCCGCTGACAACCACAGTACGACTGTGTCCCAGCGCTGATCTGAGCTTATCTCCCGTGCAGAGTCCGCAGGTTTAAGTCCAGTCTGGGGGCGGGGGTGATGGGGCCTTAACTGCAGTTTTTGTCTACACGTGACGCCCAAGCCGGGGCGGCACGTACATGTGAAGTCACACGGACGTAAGGCTGCTTCATGGAGCCCAGTCTCCTTCAGCCAGATAGTTTTTATCCGTGGGGAGACTGTGGGCAGCGACAACACAGAAAGTTTTTTTTTTTTTCAATGCGACTTTTTTCCAGGTTCTAAAGCAGGGGTCAGCAAGCTTTTTGAAACCAAGAGCTACTTCTTGGGTACTGATTAATGCCAAGGGCTACCAGTTTGATACACACTTCAATAAATTGCCAGAAATAGCCAATTTGCTCAATTTACCTTTAATAAATAAATCTATATATAAAAAAAAATGGGTATTTCTGTCCGTCAATCTGTGTTACATTTTTTTTTCCTTTTACGGAAGGTTTTTTGTAGAGAATAAATGATGAAAAAAACACTTAATTGAACAGTTTAAAAGAGGAGAAAATACGAAAAAAATGAAAATTACATTTTGAAACATAGTTTATCTTCAATTTCGACTCTTTAAAATTCAACCGAAAAAAAGAAGAGAAAAACTAGCTAATTTGAATCTTTTTGAAAAAATTAAAAAAATAATTTATGGAACATCAGTAGTCATTTTTCCTGATTAAGATTAATTTTAGAATTTGGATGACATGTTTTAAAAAGGTTAAAATCCAATCTGCACTTTGTTAGAATATATAACAAATTGGACCAAGCTATATTTCTAACAAAGACAAATCATTATCTCTTCTAGATTTTCCAGAACAAACATTTTAAAGGAAATTCAAAAGACTTTGAAACAAAATTTAAATTTGATTCTAAAGATTTTTTAGATTTGCCAGAATTAAAAAAAATAATTTAATCATAATAAGTTTGAAGAAATATTTCACAAACATTCTTCGTCAAAAACAGAAGCTAAAATGAAGAATTAAATCAAAATGTATTTATTAGTCTTTACAATATATGTATATTTTTTTACTTGAACCTTCATTTAAATTGTAAGGAAAGAAGAGGAAAGAATTTAAAAGGTATATGTGTTTAAAAATCCTTAAGGTTGTATTTTTTCTCTAAAATTGTCTTTCTGAAAGTTATAGGAAGCAAAGTAAAAAAATATATGAATTTATTTAAACAAGTGAAGACCAAGTCTTTAAAATATTTTCTTGGATTTTCAAATTCTATTTGATTTCTGTCTCTCTTAGAATTAAAAATGTCCAGCAAAGCGAGACCAGCTTGCTAGTAAATAAATAACATCTAAAAAATAGAGGCAGCTCACTGGTAAGTGCTGCTATTTGAGCTATTTTTAGAACAGGGCAGCGGGCGACTCATCTGGTCCTTACGGGCGACCACGTTGGTGACCCCTGCTTTAAAGTAAGGAAACTGTCTCCCTGTCACTCAGTCACGTGTCCCGATTATTTGCGTGTCGCCTCCATGTTGACAGTATGGTTGAGCAAGCGAGCTGCTGCTGGCGTCAACAGAGGACACAAAGACCCCCTCCCCCCTCTCCGTCCAGTTGTCACCAACTTTAAAGCACGCCTTTTAAAAAAAAAAAACACTTCCCATGCAAAAGTTCATACTAATCACAGTTAAAGTTAAAGGCCTACTGAAATGAGATGTTCTTATTCAAACGGGGATAGCAGCTCCATTCTATGTGTCATTTTTCATCATTTCCCGATATTTTTGCTGAAAGGATTTAGTAGAGAACATCCACGATAAAGTTTGCAACTTTTGGTCGCTAATAAAAAAGCCTTGCCTGTACCGGAAGTAGCAGACCATATGCGCGTGACGTCACGGGTTGTGGAGCTCCTCACATCCCCACATTGTTTACAATCATGGCCACCAGCAGCGAGAGCGATTCGGACCGAGAAAGCAACAATTTCTCCATTAATTTGAGCGAGGATGAAAGATTCGTGGATGAGGAAAGTGAGAGTGAAGGACTAAATCTGGTCCGCCGTGTAATTTAATTTGGCCCATCCATCCATCCATCCATTTTCTACCGCTTATTCCCTTTCGGGGTCGCGGGGGGCGCTGGCGCCTATCTCAGCTACAATCGGGCGGAAGGCGGGGTACACCCTGGACAAGTCGCCACCTCATCGCAGGGCCAACACAGATAGACAGACAACATTCACACTCACATTCACACACTAGGGCCAATTTAGTGTTGCCAATCAACCTATCCCCAGGTGCATGTCTTTGGAAGTCTTTGGCCCTTGAGGCAATATTAATTTAGCATTAGAGCTGGCCCGCCGGTGTTATACAGCGTCGGTGCCGCTGTAACGCCGCATTCACCGCTAATACTCATACTTGCCAACCCTCCTAATTTTCCCGGTAGACTCCCGAAGTTCAGTGCCACTCCCAAAAATCACCGGGGCAACCATTGTCCCGCATTTCTACCGATTTCCACCTGGACAACTATATTGGGGGCGTGCATTTAAGGCACTGCCTTTAGCGTTCTCTACAACCTGTCGTCACGTCCGCTTTTCCTCCATACGCACAAGTGAATGCAAGGCATACTTGGTCAACAGCCATACAGGTCACACTGAGGGTGGCCGTATAAACAACTTTAGCACTGTTACAAATATGCGCCAAACTGTGAACCCACACCAAACAAGAATGACAAACACATTTCGGGTGAACATCCGCACTGTAACACAACAGAACAAATACCCAGAATCCCTTGCAGCACTAACTCTTCCGGGAAACTTCCAGCAAACTGACCAATAATTTATGTTTTATTCATGCATTTTCTCTTGCTACTTCAAGGCTTGAATGTTAGCGGTCGCGGAGGCAAAAAAAAAAGGCATAACATTTTTATTTACATTTTATTTGATACGCCATTGATATTTTTAAAATTATTATTATTATTATTTGAAACTGGATTTTGCATGTCACTAAAGTTATATAAGCCTTGCTTGTTCAATATTTAATGCAAAACTTGTTTGGGTCCTTATTAAAAGGTTAATTTGTTCAACCTTGGCCCGCGGCTTTGTTCCGTTTAAAATTTTGGCCCACTCTGTATTTGAGTTCGACACCCCTGGACTAGAGAAAAAAAAAAAAAATAGACGGCAAAGTGATTCAGATGTTATTAGACAAATTTACTAGGATAATTTTGGAAAATCCCTTATCTGCTTATTGTGTTACTAGTGTTTTAGTGAGATTATATGGTCGTACCTGTACAACCTGAAAGTCGTTGTGGTGTGGCCACGGGTGTGGTGACCGCCAGTGTCTCCGAGGGAAGCCACGTTTCTCGACGAGGCGAAGGCAGCTGGTGGGGCTGCCTTTTTTCCCTCATCCACGGTGGAAACATCCGACTGTCGGGGGAGGAGGCAAGAGAGTCCGCAGCTGCCTCTTTGACAGGTGCAGGAGGAACGACGCAAGTTCTCCGCTCATGTCTACGGTAAGAGACGACTTATTACGACCATTTTCTCACCGAAACCTGCCGGTTGACATGTGATAGGGAACCATGTTCGCTTGACCGCTCTGTTCCATAGGAAAGCTTCACTGTCATCTTTCAGGAATGAAACAAGGAAACATCGGCTGTGTTTGTGTTGCTAAAGGCGGCCGCAATACACCGCTTCCCACCTACATCTTTCTTCTTTGACGTCTCCATTATTAATTGAACAAATTGCAAAAGATTCTGCAACACGGTGTCCAGAATAATGTGGAATAAACTATTATAGCTGTTTCTAAAGGAAGGGGGTCGTAAACAACCGCTGCCTTTGGTCACAAAACAGTTCAAAGTAAAGGTGCCTAAAAGGTCAGGGGAGCAGTGGCCACGCCCGGGAATCATTTTTGCTGATTTAACCCCCAATTCCAACCCTTGATGCTGAGTGCCAAGCAGGGAGGTAAAATGGCTCCCATTTTCATAGTCTTTGGTATGACTCGGCCGGGGTTTGAACTCACAACCTAGATCAGGGGTCAACAACCTTTTTGAAAGCAAGAGCTACTTCTTGGGTACTGATTAATGCCAAGGGCTACCAGTTTGATACACACTTCAATAAATTGCCAGAAATAGCAAATTTTCTCAATTTACCTTTAACTCTATTATTAATAATCAATTATATTTATCTTTGTGGAAACACTGATCATCTTAATGCTTTTTCACAATAAATATATATAGAAACAAATAAATATTTAATAAAAAATGGGTATTTCTGTCTGTCATTCCGTCGTACATTTTTTTTTTCCTTACACGGAAGGTTTTTAGTTTAGAATAAATGATGAAAAAAAAACCTAATTGAAAGGTTTAAAAGAGGAGAAAACAGGAAAAGAAAAGATAATTAAATTTTGAAACATAGTTTCTCTTCAATTTCGACTCTTTAAAATTCAACCGCAAAAAAGGAGAGAAAAACGAGCTCATTCGAATCTTTTTGAAAAAATTAAAAAAAGAATTAGTCATTTTTCCTGATTAAGATTAATTTTAGAATTTTGATGACATGTTTTAAATAGGTTAAAATCCAATCTGCACTTTGTTAGAATATATAACAAATTGGACCTAGCTATATTTCTAACAGCCCTGCGATGAGGTGGCGACTTGTCCAGGGTGTACCCCGCCTTCCGCCCGATCGTAGCTGAGATTGGCGCCAGCACCCCCCGCGACCCCAAAAGGGAATAAGCGGTAGAAAATGGATGGATGGATGGATATATTTCTAACAAAGGCCAATCATTATTTCTTTTAGATTTTCCAGAATTTTTTTTTTTTTAAAGAAATTCAAAAGACTTTGAAATAAGATTTAAATTTGATTCTACAGATTTTCTAGATTTGCCAGAATAATTTTTTTGAATTTTAATCATAATAAATTGGAAGAAATATTTCACAAATATTCTTCGTCGAAAAAACAGAAGCTAAAATGAAGAATTAAATTAAAATGTATTTATTATTCTTTACAATAAAAAATAAATAATTTACTTGAACATTGATTTAAATTGTCAGGAAATAAGAGGAAGGAATTTAAAAGGTAAAAAGGTATATGTGTTTAAAAATCCTAAAATCATTTTTAAGGTTGTATTTTTTCTCTAAAATTGTCTTTCTGAAAGTTATAAGAAGCAAAGTAAAAAAATAAATGAATTTATTTTAACAAGTGAAGACCAAGTCTTTAAAATATTTTCTTGGATTTTCAAATTCTATTTGAGTTTTGTCTCTCTTAGAATTAAAAATGTCCAGCAAAGCGAGACCAGCTTGCTAGTAAATAAATACAATTTAAAAAATAGAGGCAGCTCACTGGTAAGTGCTGCTATTTGAGCTATTTTTAGAACAGGCCAGCGGGCGACTCATCTGGTCCTTATGGGCGACCTCAAAATTCCCTAGTTTTGAACTCAACTTGCGTACCAGCTGTGGAACAACCCCGCTCTCAATTAGCGGAACATTCTGGTAGCTTTTACCATCTGGGGAGGGGCATTAAGCCCAATTTGGTTCTGAATTCCATACTTTTGACTTTTTTTTTTAACTTCACCATGATTGTGGACAGAATAAAACACAAGACAAGGATTTTGGGCAAAACGTTTTTATCAACCCTATTTGGCCTATTTAAGTTTTGATTTAAATGTGTTTTAACCGAGTAGGTGGCCTAGTGGTTAGAGTTTCCGCCCTGAGATCCGGAGGTTTTGAGTTCAAACCCCAACCGAGTCATACCGAAGACTATAAAAAAGGGACCCGTTACCTCCCAACAAGGGTTGGAATTGGGGGTTAAATCAGCAAAAATGATTCCCAGGCGTGGCCACCGCTGCTGCTCACTGCTCCCCTCACCTCCCAGGGAGTGAACAAGGGTGATGGGTCAAATGCAGAGGACGAATTTCACCACACTTAGTGTGTGTTCGACAGTCATTGGTACTTTAACTTGAACTAACTATTAAATTAACCTAAAATATGACTTATTTTACCTTTGTGGAAAATATTGGACACAATGTGTTGTCAAGCGTGTCGGAATAATCGTATCTAGGTTATCACAAAACTTTTTGTGTTTCATTGAGTTCCCGGCGAGCAGACAAAAGCTGTCTTCAATCTTATCAATCAAAAGGCTTGTACAACTCCACTGTGTAGGATGGGAAGCGACACGAAGGTGTCAGTTTCTTTGATGTATTGTAATCCACAACAAATCCAACAAACATACATTTATAATTCACACAAAAGTCAAGGCGCAAATTGATTGATAATTATAAACCATTAAGCCAATTACAAACCCCGTTTCCATATGAGTTGGGAAATTGTGTTAGATGTAAATATAAACAGAATACAATGATTTGCAAATCCTTTTCAAGCCATATTCAGTTGAATATGCTACAAAGACAACATATTTGATGTTCAAACTCATAAACTTTTTTTTTTGCAAATAATAATTAACTTAGAATTTCATGGCTGCAACATGTGCCAAAGTAGTTGGGAAAGGGCATGTTCACCACTGTGTTACATCACCTTTTCTTTTAACAACACTCAATAAACGTTTGGGAACTGAGGAAACTAATTGTTGAAGCTTTGAAAGTGGATTTTTTTCCCATTCTTGTTTTATGTAGAGCTTCAGTCCTTCAACAGTCCGGGGTCTCCGCTGTCCTATTTTACGCTTCATAATGCGCCACACATTTTCCATGGGAGACATGTCTGGACTGCAGGCGGGCCAGGAAAGTACCCGCACTCTTTTACTACAAACCCACGCTGTTGTAACACGTGGCTTGGCATTGTCTTGCTGAAATAAGCAGGGGCGTCCATGAAAAAGACGGCGCTTAGATGGCAGTATATGTTGTTCCAAAACCTGTATGTACCTTTCAGCATTAATGGTGCCTTCACAGATGTGTAAGTTACCCATGCCTTGGGCACTAATGCACCCCCATACCATCACACATGCTGGCTTTTGAACTTTGGGTCGATAACAGTCTGGATGGATTCGCTTCCCCTTTGGTCCAGATGACACAATGTCGAATATTTCTAAAAACAATATGAAATGTGGACTCGTCAGACCACAGAACACTTTTCCACTTTGCATCAGTCCATCTTAGATGATCTCGGGCCCAGAGAAGCCGGCGGCGTTTCTGGATGTTGTTGAAAAGTGGCTTTCGCTTTGCATAGTAGAGCTTTAACTTGCACTTACAGATGTAGCGACCAACTGTATTTAGTGACAGTGGTTTTATGAAGTGTTCCTGAGCCCATGTGGTGATATCCTTAAGAGATTAATGTCTGCTTTTGATACAGTACCGTCTGAGGGATGGAAGGTCACGGTCATTCAATGTTGGTTTCCGGCCATGCCGCTTACGTGGAGTGATTTCTCCAGATTCTCTGAACCTTTTGATGATATTATGCAGCGTAGATGTTGAAATCCCTAAATTTCTTGCAATTGCACTTTGAAAAACGTTGTTCTTAAACTGTTTGACTATTTGCTCACGCTGTTGAGGACAAAGGGGTGTACCTCGCCCCATCCTTTCTTGTAAAAGACTGAGCATTTTTTGAGAAGCTGTTTTTATACCCAATCATGGCACCCACCTGTTCCCAATTAGCCTGCACACCTGTGGGATGTTCCAAATAAGTGTTTGATGAGCATTCCTCAACTTTATCAGGTTTTTTTTGCCACATTTCCCAACTTCTTAATCATGTGTTGCTGGCATCAAATTCTTAAGTTAATGATTATTTGCACAAAAAAAAAATCAAGAAATAATAATAAACAAAACAAGTACAGAAATGTTACAAAAAACGGTACAAAACAGCGCCAAACTCAATAAAGTCACTAAAATAGAATGCAAACTATGTACATGTAACAAAATATAAAGCCATAGGCTCACAAGTTCCGTTAATAATCCAAATTTGGAGCGTGGCATCGTAGTTTTCACAGCTTTTTTGGTTGTTATTTTAAAGAAGATCTTATTGTTGTTATTTTATCTTAATTTATTTTATTTTTCTTAAACATTTATTTACAAATTTCAACCTCTGCAATCAGATGAGAAACAATAATCAAAATAAGTACAAAAAGAGAACAAAAACAGTACAAAATAAAACAGCTCCATGGGGTTGTAAATGCAAAGTCACTAAAATAGAATACAAATATATATATATATGTATGTATATATAAATACATATATATATATATATATATATATATATATATATACATACATATATATATAATAAAAAAGTATGTGTATATATACATATACATATATATATACATTTAATAAAAAAAAGTATTTATATATACATACATATATATATATATATATATATATATATATATATATATATATAAAATAAACAAAGTACAAAGCCATAGGCTCACTCAATTTCAGTAAATAACTTTAAATTTGGAACACAGCATCATTGTTTTCACAGCTTTTTTGTTGTTCAATCAATCAATCAATGTTTATTTATATAGCCCCAAATCACAAATGTCTCAAAGGACTGCACAAATCATTACGACTACAACATCCTCGGAAGAACCCACAAAAGGGCAAGGAAAACTCACACCCAGTGGGCAGGGAGAATTCACATCCAGTGGGACGCCAGTGACAATGCTGACTATGAGAAACCTTGGAGAGGACCTCAGATGTCAGATTTTGGAGGTATCAATCAATCAATGTTTATTTATATAGCCCTAAATCACCAGTGTCTCAAAGGGCTGCACAAACCACAACACAAACCACAATGACATTCTTGGTAGAGCCCACATAAGGACAATGAAAACTGTCGGTGACAGTGACAATGATGACTATGAGAAACCTTGGAGAGGATCGCATATGTGGGCAACCCCACTTAGCCAATAGAATAATGAGGTTGCAAGGGTAAAATTCATTTTCAAATTGTTGTTCCATCCATCCATCTTCTTCCGCTTATCCGAGGTCGGGTCGCGGGGGCAGCAGCCTAAGCAGGGAAGCCCAGACTTCCCTCTCCCCAGCCACTTCGTCTAGCTCTTCCCGGGGGATCCCGAGGCATTCCCAGGCCAGCCGGGAGACGTAGTCTTCCCAACGTGTCCTGGGTCTTCCCCGTGGCCTCCTACCGGTTGGACGTGCCCTAAACACCTCCCTAGGGAGGCGTTCGGGTGGCATCCTGACCAGATGCCCGAACCACCTCATCTGGCTCCTCTTGATGTGGAGGAGCAGCGGCTTTACTTTGAGTTTCTCCCGGATGGCAGAGCTTCTCACCCTATCTCTAAGGGAGAGACCTGGAAACTCATTTGGGCCGCTTGTACCCGTGATCTTATCCTTTCGGTCATGACCCAAAGCTCATGACCATAGGTGAGGATGGGAACGTAGATCGACCGGTAAATTGAGAGCTTTGCCTTCCGGCTCAGCTCCTTCTTCACCACAACAGATCGGTACAACGTCCGCATTACTGAAGACGCCGCACCGATCCGCCTGTCGATCTCACGATCCACTCTTGTTGTTCCTACATTGTTAAAACCAAACATCACATCTATAAAACAAAGCACACATTTTTCATGAATATTGTCCAGGATGAAGCGACAAATGCCATACTGAGAAGAAGATCTTATTATTATTATTATTTTTAAAGGTTTATTTATACATTTCAACAATTAAAATATCTTATTATATGAGTGGTGCAGAGTCGTGAGCGCGCACGGTCAATCGCGTCGGCCACGTGAGCGCGCACGCATGGGTTCCTCCTCTTCCGTGCGCGCCCCCCCCTCCGGTGCGCTCCTCGGCCCCGGCTTCCTTTTAAAGCCAACCCACTGGAGATGTCATCCCCCACTCGGCCGGAGGTCAGAACACGGTGAGCAGCGTCTCTCGTCCAAAAAAGCTCCCGACGCCGTCTCCTTGTCGCCCTTTCACTCCGAATTGTCTCCAGCCATGTATCGCTACCTCGGGGAGCTGCTGAGCCGCTCGGCGGGCAGCGCCCTGGCCTCGGGCTGCGTGGACTCGGCTCTGCCGGCGTCCGCCTCCCTGCTGCGGGTGCGCCGCTACGCCGACGCGGCGGAGCAGCCCGACGACCCCAACTTCTTCCGCATGGTGGAGGGCTTCTTCGACCGCGGCGCCGCCATCGTGGAGGACAAGCTGGTGGAGGACCTGCGGACCCGCGAGACCCCCGAGCAGAAGCGGCACCGCGTCCGCGGCATCCTGCGCATCATCAAGCCCTGCAACCACGTCCTGAGCGTCTCCTTCCCCATCAAGCGGGACAACGGCGAGTGGGAGGTGGTGGAAGGTTACCGCGCCCAGCACAGCCAGCACAGGACGCCCTGCAAAGGAGGTGAGAGCCCGCTTTGACAGCGACCCTTTAGCTTAGCATCACTTAGCCTTACTTTGCGCTTTTGGAGGCACGCCCGGGGGTGACCGTTACACACCTTAGCTAACAGCTCCAGACATTTTTTAGAATATTTTGTTCTTACTTTATCGTCTTGCTCGCCTCACCGACACCTGTGGCTATTTATTTATTTATTTTAGCATTTTGAGCTAGCTGCTAACATCCGTTTACGGTCGGGTCACATGACTCAAAAGCAGTGTTGTCCTCAAATTTCCACTTTAAAAAAATGAAAGCATATGGGAGCCATTTTGATATTTTTTTTCATTTTCCAAAAGTAATACAGTATACAGATTTGTCAAGTTTTCCCACCGCGTTTTGTTGTTAAGGCGGCCGCCTTAACAATGTTGTAAGCACAAAACCAATGGCGCGCAAATTGAATGTCAAATCAAATCAAATGTTTATTGGATTAATCACTATACAGTGTACATCCACGACAGAACTACTGACTAAACTACTACCAAAAATTGGTTTACTATTTATAAAATATAATAATGTAGGGATACCTGGAACTTTGATTGATTGATTGATACTTTTATTAGTAGATTGCACAGTTCAGTACATATTCCGTACAATTGACCACTAAATGGTAACACCCGAATAAGTTTTTCAACTTGTTTAAGTCGGGGTCCACGTTAATCAATTCATGGTACAAATATATACTATCAACATAATACAGTCATCACACAAGTTAATCATCATAGTATGTACATTGAATTATTTACATTATTTACAATACGGGGGGTGGGATGAGGAGCTTTGGTTGATATCAGAACTTCAGTCATCAACCATTGCATCAACAGAGAAATGTGGACATTGAAACAGTGTAGGTCTTATTTAGTAGGATATGTACAGCCAGCAGAGAACATAGTGAGTTCACATAGCATAAGAACAAGTATATACATTAGAAGTACATTTGAGTTGTTTATAATCCGGGGATATGGGATGTGAATGGAGGAGGGTATTAGTAAAGTGTTGAAGTTGCCTGGAGGTGTTGTTTTAGAGCGGTTTTGAAGGAATATAGAGATGCACTTACTTTTATACCTGTTGGGAGTGCATTCCACATTGATGTGGCATAGAAAGAGAATGAGTTAAGACCTTTGTTAGATCGGAATCTGGGTTTAACGTGGTTTGTGGAGCTCCCCCTGGTGTTGTGGTTATGGCGGTCATTTACGTTAAGGAAGTAATTTGACATGTACTTCGGTATTAAGGAGGTGTAGGCCTTAAATAGGCCACCCGGCCTGAATCCACACTTGGTAGTAGTTTAGTCGTGCATGTACACCAGGGGTGCCCACACTTTTTCTGCAGGCAAGCTACTTTTCAATTGACCAACTCAAGGGGATCTACCTCATTTAGATATATCATTTATATTTACTTATTTATGAAAGAGACATTTTTGTAAACAAGTTAAATGTGTTTAATAATACAAGCATGTGTAACACATATAGATGTCTTTCTTTCACAAAGACAAGAATATAAGTTGGTGTATTACCTGATTCTGATGACTTGCATTGATTGGAATCAGACAGTAATGATGATAACGCCCACATTTTCAAATGGAGGAGAAAAAAAGTTGTCCTTTCTGTACAATACCACATGAAAGTGGTTGGTTTTTGGCATCTAATTCATCCAGCTTCCATACACTTTACAAGAAAAACATTGGCGGCAAATTCCATAGCTTGCTTGATTGACATTTACGGCACCCGAGGGTCTTGTGAGATGACGCTGGCTGCTGCCAGTTCATTATTATGAAAAAATGACAGAGAGGAAGGCGAGAAACACTTTTTATTTCAACAGACTTTTCCCTTCCGTCAAAACTCTAAAGGCCGACTGCACATTTCGTATCTTCACAATAAAAGCCCTGCTTCATGCTGCCTGCGCTAACAAAATAAGAGTCTCGGAAAGCTGGCGTGCACAAGTGATGTGCACGCCAGCTTTCTGAGGGATCGCTTGTGCACGCCAGTTTTCCGAGACTCTGTATTTAGTTAGCGCAGGCAGCATGAAGCAGGGCTTTCATTGTGAAGATAGGAAATGTGCAGTCGGCCTTAGAGTTTTGACGGAAGGTACAGCGCGAGAGTCTGTTGAAATAAAAAGTGTTTCTCCCCTTCCTCTCGGTCATATTTTCATAATAACGATCTTGCAGCAGCCAGCGTCATCTCACAAGACCCTCCGGTACCGTGAATGTCATTTAAGTGACGTCTTGGTGAAGATTGATGATCACTCATTTTTAGGTCTATTTTTTTAAAAGCCTGGCTGGAGGTCGACTGACACACCCCCCGCGGTCGACTGGTAGCTCGCGATCGACGTAATGGGCACCCCTGATGTACACTGTATAGCAGGGGTGTCAAACTCAAATACCGAGTGGGCCAAAATTTTAAAACTGAACAAAGTCGCGGGCCAAGGTTGAACAAATTAACCTTTTAATAGGGACCCAAACAAGTTTTGCAATGAATATTGAACAAGCAAGGCTTATGTTACTTTATAGTGACATGCAAAATCGAGTTTCAAATAATAATAATGATAATAATAATAATTAAAAAAATAGCAATGGCATATCAAATAAAATATAAATAAAAATGTAATGCCTCTTTTCTATTTGCAGGCCTCTAAGGTAAATATCAAAATGAACTTTTTCCACAGGCCAATAATACATTTGAAAATAAAATCACAATAATGAATGAATCAAACGTCTCGTGATGAGGTGGCGACTTGTCCAGTGTGTACAAGCTGAGATAGGCTCCAGCGACCCCGAACGGGACAAGCAGTAGAGAATGGATGGATGGATGGAATGAATCAAACATACTGGCCTTCAAGTAGCCAGAGAAAGTGCATGAATAAAAACGTTAATTATCGCTCAGTTTGCTACACTGATTTGCTTTGACACCGAATATGGAACAAGCAACGCTTATATAACTTATCAGTGCAAAATCAACTTTCAAAAAACAAACAAAAAAACATCAACGGCATATTAAATAAAATGAAAATAAAAAATTTGGTGGTAATGGGGGGGGGGTGTATAGTGTAGCGTCCCAGAAGAGTTAGTGCTGCAAGGGGTTCTGGGTATTTGTTCTGTTGTGTTTATGTTGCGAATGTTCTCCCGAAATGTGTTTGCCATTTTTGTTTGGTGTGGGTTCACAGTGTGGCGCGTATTGTTTATACGGCCACCTACAGTATGGGTGTTGACCAAGTATGCCTTGCATTCATTTCTGGGCCTGGGCCGGCATGCTGTTTGTAGGGAGGAAAAGAGGACATGACGACAGGTTGTAGTGTACGATAAAGGCAGGGTCCTCAATATTGTTGTGTGGGTGGAAATCGGGAGAAATTCGGGAGAATGGTTGCCCCCGGGAGATTTTCGGGAGGGGCACTGAAATTCGGGAGTTTTCTGGGAAAATAGGGAGGGTTGGCAAGTATGAGTATTAGCGGTGAATGCAGTGTTACAGCGGCACCACTGCTATATAATACCGGCGGGCCAGCTCTAATGTTAATTTGATATTGCCTCAAGGGCCAAATTAAATTACACGGCGGGCCAAATTTGGCCTGCGGGCCAGAGTTTGACATCCTGTGATGAATCCAATAAAATGTGGGTGCGCATTTTGAAAATTGCGCGCCATTGGTATTGTGCTTACAACAACAACAAAGAGCCACTAAAGCAGGGGTAAGGAACCTATGGCTCTAAAGCAGGGGTCGGGAACAAATTTTTAAAAATGTATTTCCATGAGAGCCGTATAATATTTTTAACACTGAATACAACTGTCAGGTTCAAAAACTGATGACATTTATTAAACAGACAAGAAGCAAGGAATTAAACAGAGACTGGATTCAATTTAGCTCAATGAGGAGAAACGTGTAGACCTGTACCTTGTACAGTGTCGTCCCACGCCCTGACAAGAGAATTCTACGCCTTCATTTTTGTTTGGACTTTCCCTGATTACAACAACTAAATGCATGCATCTCTTATTCTTTTTAATAACATTGTTATTCTGAAGGTAACCAATAATAAATAAAATACTTTTGACCATTAATGCAACTTCTTGAACAGGATGGATGGATTAAAATGCATGAGAATGTTTTGTATTTTAAACGTTATTTTTAACACTGTAATTAACAGCGGAATTATTAATTACTTTTTGTGTTAAGCAGCGTCAGCTAAGATTTATCTGAGAGCCAGATCTGGTCATCAAAAGAGCCACATCTGGCTCGAGAGCCATAGGTTCCCTACCCCTGCTCTAGAGCAGTTGTTCTTAAAGGCCTACTGAAAGCCACTACTAGCAACCACGTAGTCTGATAGTTTATATATCAATGATGAAATATTAACATTGCAACACATGCCAATACGGCCTTTTTAGTTTACTAAATTGCAATTTCAAATTTCCCAGGAGTTTCGTCTTGAAAACGTCGTGTAATGATGACGTGTACGCAAGACGTCACATGTTTTTAGGACGTATGAGCGCTACGCACACACACAGCTAAAAGTCGTCCACTTTAACGACATAATTACACAGTATTTTGAACATCTGTGTTACAGAATTTTTGCAATTTGTTCAATTAATATTAGAGAAGTCACAGTAGAAAGATGGAGTTCGGAAGCTTTAGCCTTTAGCCACACAAACACATGGTGATTCCTTGTTTAAAATTCCTGGAGGTGAAAATTTCCTATGGATCAGAGCGCGGTCAAGCGAACATGAAACACGACGGAATGTCAACCAGCAGGTTTCGGTGAGAAAATTGTGGTTAAAAAGTCGCTTCTTACCGGAGAAAAGCTGAGCTTGTGCCGTCGACTCCCCTGAGACATTAGCGTGGAGACACCCTTCCGACTATCAGGTACTATTTAACTCACTAAAACACTAGCAACACAATAGAAAGATAAGGGATTTCCCATAGTTATCCTACTAAATGTGTCTAAAAACATCCGAATCCGTCCCAATGCTATCTCGTTTTTTAATTTTTTTATTTTTTTTTCTAGTCCGTCGCTATCAATATCCTCAAACACAAATCTTTCATCCTTGCTCAAATTTTGTGCTATTCGGTCCAAATAGCACTTTTTGTTGGAGGCTCCCCCTATAAAAAATGTGAATATGCGAGGAGCCCCCACGCTTGTGACGTCATCGTTTGCTACTTCCGATAGAGGCAGAGCTTTTGTCTTAGCACCGAAAGTGGCGAAATTTATCGTGGATGTTCTCTACTAAATCCTTTCAGCAAAAATATGGCAATATCGCGAAATGATCAAGTATGACACTTAGAATGGACCTGCTATCCCCGTTTGAATAAGAAAATCTCATTTCAGTAGGCCTTTAACCTTGTTGGAGGTACTGAACCCCGCCAGTTTCAAATACCCATTCAACAAACCCTTCTTTAGTGAAAAATAAAATGTTTTTTTTCAAATTCAAGACAGTTATGTTTGTTTTTACTGGTGCACAAAATGAACCGTGCATGAACATCACCTTGTTCAAAGAACAAAACCAACACAGAGCATGAACTCACAACAAATGACACACCTGCAAATTTGCCATGTTCTTTGGTCACGTTTTGTTTAGTTATGTTCTGTGGGTTTAAAACTCTTTTTTAGTTCCTGTTTTGTCACCATGACGACCGATTAGTTCACCTGTACTCATTTGGACTCACGCACCTGATTTGTTTAGGACTCACGCACCTGTGTTAATCATGTCACTATTATTTAAGCTTGTAGTTGCCAGGCAGTTGGGCTGGGGTCATTGTTGTTGCTCCATGCTCTGTTCACTCTGGTTTCGTATCGCTCTGCTCATTTCCTTCCAAGTAAGTTTTGTTTATTCATGTCAAGTTTAGCGAGTCTTTTTTTTAATATCCACAGTTTTGCCTTTATGGTAGTTTTTATTTTTTTAGCCAAGTTTGTTTTCCGCCTTTAGTTTGCACTTTTTTTAATAGATAAACTAAAATATGTCTTTACCTTCACACCATGTCCCGTCACCCTACAAGGTTGTAACATTGATTGTCAACACTGTCTGCTCTCATTTTATCGCACATTTGACCCTCTGATGTTCTGTGTACCTACACTCTGTCCTCCTCCTGTCTAGGCCTGCTGTGTTTGGGTGGATGCGTGCGGTACACAGAACATCAATTTCCACACTTCTATTAGCCCAGGGTCCAGTGGACCTGGACATCTTATATGTAATAGAAATGTGTAGGGAGGGGTGTATGGTGTGTGGTCATTAAATATGTATTCTGATAAATGTTCCTCACAGAAAATGAGCTGAAGTCAGTGAGTCTCAGATTGAAAAATTAATTGATTGTATTATTTTTCTTTTAATAGAAAATTTAAACAGGTCCCCTATATATTGAGTGCAGTTTTAATGAGCTCCAACTCCAAGAGTGACATGCGGTAGAAAAATTGGATGGATGGATGGATACATCGTTGTTTATTCAAGTCCTTAATCTCAAGATTGTCTTCAGATCGATCTGTCGATATAAAGTAGTTTTAAAAAAAAATGTTTAATGTCCTTTTTTAATGTTTTTTTGTCTCTATTGCCTAACCTTTTTTTTCAATTAAATGTTTTCATTGTTCTTGCCAGAAACACAAAATGTGCGATATTTTCAGTGTAAATGAAGTAATTGGAGCCTTGAATAGGTCAATAATTTTTAACCTAGATATTGATTCCTTAATTTTTGAACAATGACAGTAAAAAAAAAAGACATATATCTCCCACTAAAATTCAGGCATCATTAAAGTTTTAAAGATAGTTCACACACACATGTATATTTTTTAATTTCAACATTTGAGTTGTAGATCAACTTCATATTTCTTGATATAACATTTTTTTTTAATACTCTAACCCAAATTTAGAGAAAAAAAAATGTCTGGGGGCCGGTATTTCTATTTTTAGGGACACTAATACACAACTTCACAAGAATGTCTGATTAAATGCTAAAAACGTGATGACAAACCGCCTTAAAAACAATGGAATTTTAAATTTTTCTATGAATGTTAAAACACTGAATATTGACAAAATATGAATATCACACCCTCTTTCGATTGACATATTTTACAATCAAGTGAAACGCAACAAAAAATCAACAAACAGTGAAATATGAACAAAGGCTTCAAAATAAAACCACCTACAATCTGACACATCTGATACATCACTAAGCTTTAGAACTTTGTTGTGAAAAGCTCCTTCCACGTCTGTGGAAACGCTCCCCGCCCACACTGCTTGATGCCTCGTCTGAGCTGCTGTGACGTAGATTACCATAGTAACTAATTAGATTACCATACTAACCGGTATATCATCCATAAGCGCAGATTCCAACCATTTAAATGCTTTGTATAGTTGAAGACTTGGGGTCATTAGAAAACATCACTGCACATCATAATGGCAGCTACACTTTCCATCTTAAACATCTAAAAAATATTTGGGAATGTCCAGCTGGCCAGATTGAAAAGCTTAACGGTCTGGTGTAGACTAATGGGGATCCTTAATCAACTAAACTATTAAAAAATTATATTATATGTCTCAAGGTAAACGGATGTTTACCTTATCCCAATAAACATCTGTTAAGTATTTTAACATAAAAGTGTTTGATGGTGAGGCATTAAAAGCCACAAAATGCAGCGGGTCCATCAGACCCACAAACCCTGGCTGAGTAACAACAATATGACATTACACAAGGGTTAAGTCCCCGGAACAAAACTTGACAAATCTATATATACAGGGTTTCCCGCAGCGTTTTGTTGTTAAGGTGGCCGCCTTAGCAACAAAGAGCCACCGCCTAAACTAAAGTCTTCAAAAAACAAAACAATGTTTAAAATTTTTTTTTTTTTTTTTGTTCCGTCTAGCTTCTCAGGCAAATCATATAAATGATGTAGATGCCCATATCGGCTGTTCAGATTACTTTACAAAAGAGAAGACTTACTGTAAGTAAGCAAACGCTTACTTACAGTAAGGTCATTAATTTGACGTAGTCATTATTTTGTCTTTGTAAGTCAATTATTTCAGAAGTCAAAAATACTGACATACTCAGTATCTCAGGCAACTAGGACTGTTTTGTTTTTATGGAAAAAATATCGAGATATATATCTTATATTGCCTCCCCCGTTCAGAGACATTAAATATTCTTGGGGAGACACTGGTATACTATGAGTAACAACAATATGAACGTCGCACAGCAAATTTCTCTGCCGGTTTCTGCATCCCACAAATATTCTTCTTTTGTGTTTCCGCACCTGCGGTTCCAACACAAGATTGCACCATTGTTTGTCAACACTGTCTGCTCTCATTTTCTCGCACATTTGACCCTCTGATGTTCTGTGTACCTACACTCTGTCCTCTTGTCTAGGCCTGCTGTGTGTGGATGTTTGGGTGTATGCATGCGGTACACAGAACATCAGTTAAAAGTTCAAGATTGTCACACAAACACACACACTAGGTGTGGTGAAATTTGTCCACTGCATTTGACCCATCCTCGTGTTCACCCCCTGGGAGGTGAGGGGAGCAGTGGGCAGCAGCGGTGAATCGTTTTTGGTGATTTATCCCCCAATTCCAACCCTTGATGCTTAGTGCCAAGCAGACAGGTAATGGGTCCCATTTTTATAGTATTTGGTATGACTTGGCCTGGGTTTGAACTCACAACCTACCGATCTCAGGGCGGACACTCTATGCTGTTATTAATATCAATCTTACAGTGGAGGTAAAGGACTTTAAGGTTAGTTTTTTAAATGAAAAGTGCGATACAAATAAAGTCTATTATTATTATCATAAAAACAAACACCATCTGTTTAAACAGTGTGTGTGTGTGTTTGTCATTTCCTTTGACCTTTGCAAGTTCAAGGCCTCCATGTAGGTGCATTGTGCCCTCCTGCAGTGCACTCTGGGTATTTTGCAATGTATAGGAAGGGGCGTGGTAGAGGGGTGGCTGTATTTTCAGGCGCTGCCATTTGTCAGTCGAGGGGGTGGGGGAGGGTGTCGCCGAAGCAGGAAGACGCATGCCATAGTGGCGTCCGCGGTCAAAGTTCACGGCCGGTGTTAAGAGTCACGCCGCACCTGCTGGACCGTGCACTATTCTGGTGGAGGCAGCTTTTATCCTTAAATAAATGCACTCGGCCAAACTTGTCCGACGACGTCACTGACTTTGTCGCCCCACCGGGAGCAAAATCCACATTAAAGTCAACAAGAAATCTGTTTGTCCCTCAGAGGGTTTAATCATTGGTGCGGCACAAAGACTCTCGACTTTGCTCACCGTCGACTACAAAGTGCAAAATGTGGGTAGTTTTCAGGGCTGCGTCGTCATTGCGTGCCTCCGGGAGTTCTTGCTCTTGCAGGAAAAAAACCTCGCACAATTCCCCACTAATGGCATCCAAAAAAAAAAACGTACGTCCACACAAAATGGTGCATATTACCCGGCTGTAAAGTGCGAAAAGTGCAACCGGCAGCAGCATTGCAACACCTCCGTCCCTCAATATAGTGACTGATAAGATCTATATGGAGCCAAGTCCTAAGTCCTAAGTGTAGGCTTGCCATTGCACTATATCAGGGGTGTCAAACTGCTTTTCATTGAGGGCCACTTAAGGTTGCCCTCAGAGGGCCGCTTTTAACAATTGTGTGTATGTATGTATATATACTGTATATATGTATGTGTATATACAGTGGGGCAAAAAAGTATTTAGTCAGCCAGCGATTGTGCAAGTTCTCCCACTTAAAATGATGACAGAGGTCTGTCATTTTCATCATAGGTACACTTCAACTGTGAGAGACAGAATGTGGAAAAAAAAATCCAGGAATTCACATTGTAGGAATTATAAAGAATTTATTTGTAAATTATGGTGGAAAATAAGTATTTGGTCAACCATTCAAAGCTCTCACTGATGGAAGGAGGTTTTGGCTAAAAATCTCACGATACATGGCCCCATTCATTCTTTCCTTAACACGGATCCATCGTCCTGTCCCCTTAGCAGAAAAACAGCCCCAAAGCATGATGTTTCCACCCCCATGCTTCACAGTAGGTCTGGTGTTCTTCGGATGCAACTCCGTACTCTTCTTCCTCCAAACACGACGAGTTGAGTTTATACCAAAATGGATACATGGATGATACAGCAGAGGATTGGGAGAATGTCATGTGGTCAGATTAAACCAAAATAGAACTTTTGTGTGTGTGCGCACACACACACACATGTGCCGCGGCACGGTAGTTGAAAAACACTGCTGTACAGTACTGTATATCAAACAAACACAACTAGGAAGGTATGAATATACTATCTCTTTAACGCGCCAAAACAACAACAATGACAAGGTAATTGTACTATAGTCGCTGTTCTGACAAAACGCACGCAGAAGTCTCTTCGATGTCTTCACAAACGATCAGAATTTATAAAAATCCGTAACTTTATCAACCATATTGCTTCAGTAATAAATATTTTAAAAAGTAAAATCCACTTACAAAAGTTTTCTTGCGAGCTGCTCCTTTGCACAAGGAAAGAAAAGAGCAGACAGATGGAGATAAAGGAGGGGGTGGGATATAAGGGCTGTGTGTGTGTGTGTGTGTGTGGGCTTTGGAAGAGGCACCGCTGGACGGAGGTAGTCTTCTCAGAAAAAGTCAGTGATAATAAACTTGCCAGCTTCCTAAATCTCTTCAACACAAGAAAGCACAAAATGCGAAACAATAACAAATGTTTTTATAGCAGCAGATTTAAGACCACCCATCCATCCATTTTCTACCACTTGTCCCGTTTGGGGTCGCAGGGGGTTGCTGTATTGCATTAAAAACTAGATTTTGACCCACTTCTATGGTGGAAGAACAATAAGCCCATATATCCTCTTACTGCCAAGTTAGCCAGGCTGGGGGTGGTGTGTGTGTTGATGAACGTGGACCCCGACTTAAAGAAGTTAAAAAACTTATCGGGGTGTTTGCATTCAGTGGTCAATTGTATGGAATATGTACTGTACTGTGCAATCTACTAATAAAAGTCTCAATCAAAAAAAGCACTTTATATGTAGAAAGGTTTTGTTGAACAATTCTGAGCCTTATCTTATTTAGTTTTTATTTTATATATGTTGACGACATTAACTTTGGCAATGGACGCTGTGTGTATATGTATGTTATGCCGTTGTTTACAAATTTGGTAAATAAATAACCCCAAAAATGTATATTTTGTTGTTTTCTTACTGTACTGAAAATTAACCGAACCGTGACCTCCAAACCGAGGTACGTACCGAACCGAATGTTACACCCCCACTGAATAAAAACAAAAACAATAAAAGCAATATAAAATTAAATATGATTTAAAAACGATTTTAAAGGCTAAAACCAATTAAAACAATAAATAGAAATCTAAATTTAAAAACACCGAGGACCACACAACTCATGTAGTGTTAAAAGCCAACACAAATCGTAACACCCGAATAAGTTTTTCAACTTGTTTAATTCGGGGTCCACGTTAATCAATTCATGGTAACACAAGACTCGTCCAAATCGTCAACTTTCCATGAGTCTTGTGCTTGTAATTAAGTGGAAATAAGTCTCAACTATCTTAAAGTCAGCAAATGCGGTGTTTGGCTCCTTTCAACTGCACCAGTGCCAGTTTGACTTCCGCCGACTGTTTTCTTGTCTGATCTGTGGTTCTGGTTGCTAGGATGACGTCATTGTCTCGGTGAATAGGGGGTGTGGGGTGAAATTGACCTGGTCTGCTCCTTGTTCCGGTCTTTTCCATTTGACCACAGAGCTCTGAACTGCCCTGCCCCGCCCCGTCTCCTTCACGCTCATGATGGCTCAGCTGATTGTCTGAAAGATCACGCTGTGGTTTCAGGGTAGGCCTGGTAGATTTCCCTTAGCCTGCCATGATGGTTTAATTCAATGTGGCTTGACTCGCATGGAAAGTACTGACTTGAACACCACAAACGTGCACTTCAGTGGACATTCTTTGCCTGGACTAGCTTTGGTGTCAAATTATGCTTTTGTTATTGGCGTTAGCATGTCTGCTAATACGTGACTGCAAATGCACACACACTGGTTATCATTTGGAATGGGGACCAGGTTTTTGATCATGACTTGTGGGGACCACCCTTTCTACAGGTTGTGGAGGCTAAAAACATGAGGTAAAACGGCCACTGCCCAGTTAGCTTATATACGTCTTTAAATCTCTGGATTGATGAAGTAATGTGCTGATCATACCTACTGGGGAAAAAGAGTTAATATGGTTCATGGGGACCAAATTTAAATAATTCTGCATGATTCACACACATTTATACGTGTCTACTGAGGACCATTTAAAAAAAATAAAATAATACTATAAATAAATAAAAAATAACGCACCACCTTCGTTATGGGGACCAGGTGGAAGTGATTAACTATACACGGATGAAGTGTGAGCAGAGCAGCGAGTGCAGTACCAGCTACAGTCCGATGAGGGGGCTGCTGTGCAAATGTCTCACACTCAAACTAACCAGTTTGAGTAACCAGGCCAAAGCTTAGAAATAATTTGGGCATCTCCAGAATGGATCTGACTATCATTTAGAAAGGTTTCCCTTTAGGGGACCTTTTTTTTCTGTCCCCATACTGTCAGAGGTTCCCTAAAGGTGACTGTGTAAACCAGGAGTGTCAAACATACGGCCCGAGGGCCGGATCAGGCCCGCTAATAGGTTTCATCCAGCCCGCGGGATTAGGTTAAGTATAAAAATGACCCTGAAATTTTGGAATGAACAAAAACGGCTGTTCTAAATGTGTCCACTAGATGTCGCAATAGCAATTATTTGTATCTTTGTAGATGATGCTACATATGTACAAAATAAACCACATGCTGTTAGTGCACCAGTCAAAGAAAATGATCACACTACAAACGTTTGTACATAATCAACATACTGTAATTTGAGTTTGATATTATATTTTTATCTTGATAGATGGAAAATGAACACCAATGAGTTAGTTGACTGATGAATATCATCACATAATTTATTCAGAAAATATAAATAACCACAAGTAAAGTATATATTGTAGCTGTTGCTTCAAGGACATAATTCACCACACTTGTTTACTTGACTTTGTCGTCATTATTTACTTTCTTTGTTCTATTATGCACACAACAATGTTTTTCTTGTTTCGCATTCGTATATGCCGTTAAGAGTGAGTAATTAGGAGCAGCCCTTTTAAGTGACCGTCAGGAGATTCTCCCAAAGGTGGGGGTTTGTTGTGACTGCCATTTTGAGTCGCTCGACGTTAGGAGTCATTCATTCTCATCTTTGATGACTAAACGACACACACGTTTTTGTTTGTCAAACGATACTTCAAGTTGTCTTGCTTTCACGCTACAAGCGCAACAATATACTATTAACCGCAACAGGTAAGTGTTATAAAACAACAACATTATGCTTTGTACAATTTCAGAATGCACTTGTTCTATTTTTAAACAAAGAAAACACATCTGAAGTGGTCTTTATCTTTAAGTTATCGTGCTGTGATTTTACCAGTCCGGCCCATTTCGGAGTAGATTTTTCTGCATGTGGCCCCCGATCTAAAATGAGTTTGACACCCCTGGTGTAAATAGAGCGATGTCCCCATTAAGTAAGCATTGCCAGAACACACACACACAAGTAGGTGTGTTTACTGGCAGCTAGAACGAACAAAGTGAGGACGTGCCGCAGCTTGGAGGCATGGGCTGATTGGCACACTGCGTCAAGGCGATCTTTGACCCGTACAACAACTGTGCGCTCGTATGTGCATGCGGATAACATGCCATTTAGCTTTAATTAAAAACAGTCTTTTAATCATGGCCTTTCATGACTGATAGAGAATGCTTTGCTTACAGTTAGCACAGATGTGCACAATTTGCTATTGTAGCGGTCTTTGGTTTTTGTGTTTGTTTCTTAGCATGTCAATACGTTTGTAATTTTTTTTTGCTTAAGCGCACAGAGGACTGGGTTATTCTTTAATTTACATATTTTGACTCTGTGGGAGGGACAAAAAGCGAGAAAAAAACATGAAAATTAAAGAAAGAAAAACATTGCGTTACATGGAGCCAGAATAGGTCGCTAGATTTGTCGCTGGTCACTTTTTGGGAAAAGACAAACTCACAGGTGTGTATACTCTCTAAATATATCGGCCCAGTTGGCAACACTGATCCCTCTTGCTGTGACTTCGTATTCTCTGGCAGACCAGAAGCCTTTGTGGTGTGTCCAGAAGCAAATCTACTGTAGTTATAGTGGTCCGAAATGACTCGTCGTATGCCACAACAAACAAATAAATGAAAGTATGGAAATTGTGTTTATACACTCGTTATTTATTTAAGTATATTTCAGTAATATTTGGAGTATTATTTGATGGTCAGCATCAACAGAACCAATGTTGTGATAGCTAAGGATGGGTACCGTTCACATTTGAATTGTTACCGTACTATTTCTCGGTACCTGGGAATCTATACATTATAAATATTTATCTTAATAGAGAATGAAATAAGTTTATTTTGGTCATATATTCAACCATTTTGTGTGACAATTTTAACAGTACAGATTATACCATGAATTAACGTGGACCCCGACTTAAACAAGTTGAAAAACTTTTTCGGGTGTGACCATTTAGTGGTCAATTGTACGGAATATGTACTGAACTGTGCAATTTACTAATAAAAGTTTCAATCAATTAATCAATAAATATTTGACAATCATACACATTTACACAAAAAAGAATGACAGAAAAAGGAATAGGCTGAAGCCAAAGCTTATATTTGCCTATCCTATACAATCACTGAAAATTTAGAATGCCTGGAACATTGTTAAAAAAAATCAATGGGATGAGAGTAATCGTTGCTATATTGTATAATTTTCAATTATTTCACCTTTCAAGGTTTTCTTAAACCAGTAAAAAAATTTTCATTGCAACATTTAAAACTGAGCTGACTATAACTGCTGTTCAGTTGTTACATCTTGTATTTGCAAGTGTGACATTAAGTTGGAATTAGAGTTGCAAGTTTAAAGATCTTAGATGGCTGTCGTGTATAGTTTATGGCCTTTTTTGTTGTTGAGCCCTAAAAAGTGTTAATACTGTAAGTATTGTACTTACCAAACAACAGCTGTTTGGTTGTAACGTGCATCTAAGCTGTAGTTTTCATTAACAAAGTTGGAGGTGTTGGTATCGCCATGTAAAATTGCTAATGCTAATCAGTAGCATGTCAATAGCAAAGCCTATGTATATTATGAATTGATTAAGGTGGACCCCGACTTAAAGAAGTTAAAAACTTATTCGAGTGTTACCATTTAGTGTTCAATTGTACAAAATATGCACTGTACTGTGCAATCTACTAATAACAGTTTCAATCAAAGCATCAAGCCAGTGCAACTTTGGAAAACAAAACCTTACGTTGAGTGTTTTTTGAGTCCGTTACCTTGTTGGAAATGATAGTTTGGCCGGGTCCGCTCTCAGTGCTGCTGGAGTGATTGCCAATTGCCGAAGTGCGGAGAGCCTGCTGAGTCATGCGCAGCCAAGGTACCGTAACATGGCACCGTTGGATTTTACCTGAATTGGTCCCCCGTAGGACTGGCAGGGTTCAGTTGGATTTAGTACCGTTGATTGAGACTTTTATCAGTAGATTGCACAGTACAGTACATATTCTGTACAATTGACCACTATATGGTAACACCCCAATAGGCTTTTCAACTTGTTTAAGTCGGGGTCCACGTTAAATGCCTACTGAAATTAGATTTTCTTATTCAAACGGGGATAGCATTTCCATTCTATGGGCTTCACGGTGGCAGGGGGGTTAGTGCGTCTGCCTCACAATACGAAGTTCCTGCAGTCCTGGGTTCAAATCTAGGCTCGGGATCTTTCTGTGTGGAGTTTGCATGTTCTCCCCGTGAATGCGTGGGTTCCCTCCGGGTACTCCGGCTTCCTCCCACTTCCAAAGACATGCACCTGGGGATAGGTTAATTGGCAACACTAAATTGGCTCTAGTGTGTGAATGTGAGTGTGAATGTTGTCTGTCTATCTGTGTTGGCCCTGCGATGAGGTGGCGACTTGTCCAGGGTGTACCCTGCCTTCCGCCCGATGGTAGCTGAGATAGGCGCCAGCGCCCCCCGCCACCCCGAAAGGGAATAAGCGGTAGAAAATGGATGGATGGATGGTGTCATACTTGATCATTTCACAATATTGCCATATTCTTGCTGAAAGGATTTAGTAGAGAACATCGACGATAAAGTTCGCAACTTTTGGTCGGTAAGAAAAAAGCTTTGCCTGTACCGAAAGTAGCAGACGATGTGCGCGTGACGTCACCGGTGTGAGGCCTCCTCACATTGTTTATAATGTGAGCCACCCGCAGTAAGAGCAATTCAGACTGAGAAAGCGACGATTTCCCCATTAATTTGAGCGAGGATGAAAGGTTCGTGGATGAGGAAAGTTAGAGTGAAGTACTAAAAATAAAGAAAAGGCGGCAGCAGTGGGAGCGTTTTCAGATGTAATTAGACACATTTACTAGGATAATTCTGGAAAATCCCTTATCTGCTTATTGTGTTAATAGTGTTTTAAGTGAGATTATAAAGTCATACCTGAAATTAGGATGGCTGTGGTAAAAGCCAGTGTCTCTGAGAGAAGCCGAGGAGCCAAGATCACAGCTGCCTTTTTGCGCTGCAGGATGAGGTCGCGTAATCCACTCAAGTCTCCTGTAAGAGCCGACTTAATATCACAATTTTCCCATCCAAAAACTTGCAGGTTGACGTAGAGAAACATGTTCGCTTGACCGCTCTGTGTTAAAGCTTCACAACAAACAAAGAAACACCGGCTGTGTTTCGGTTGCCAAAGGCAGCTGCAATACACCGCTTTCCACCAACAGCATTCTTCTTTGACGTCTCCATTATTAATTGAACAAATTGCAAAATATTCAGCAACACAACTGTACAAAATACTGTGTAATTATGTGATGAAAAGAGACGACTTTTAGCCGTAAGTGGTGCTGGGCTAAAATGTCCCCTCCAACCAATAACGTCACAAAAACGCGTCATCATTCCGCGACGTTTTCAACAGGAAACTCCGCGGGAAATTTCAAATTGTAATTTAGTAAAGTAAAGCGGCCGTATTGGCATGTGTTGCAATGTTAATATTTCATCATTGATATATAAACTATCAGACTGCGTGGTCGCTAGTAGTGGCTTTCAGTAGGCCTTTAACCAATCCTTAATGATCGCACGACGGATCGAAAACTGCCTAGTCGGCATTTATAGCTCTGATGAGTTGACCGTAAACGGTATGACGAATATAACATGCATCACTGTAACGCCGACAGCTGAGCCTAGATTAAGCTGATGGGTACAGACCACTCCAATGCAGCTCTTGCCAATTAACTAATAAAAGAAAATACATCAGAAGGTTGCCTACAGCCGCAGCTGTTCATGCATATTTATGGAGACTAATAGTGTGTTTTTTTTTCCAACCCCTTCAGGTATCCGGTACAGCACAGAAGTATCTGTGGACGAGGTGAAAGCTTTGGCCTCTCTGATGACCTACAAGTGTGCTGTTGTTGGTAAGTGACCACTGGCTGGACTGTGTAGGCGCCTCCATTAAAATGCTCTCTCAGTAGTTGGGCCAGACGCATTGATTTTTAGTTTCTCGATCTGAGCAAGTCTCCTAAGCAGAAATGTTCTCCGCAACAGATGTGCCATTTGGAGGAGCCAAGGCCGGGGTGAAGATCAACACCAAGAATTACTCTGTGAGTAAGCAGCGCTGCACAACTACACAGAAGACAGTAGCGAGGAAAATATGAAAGTCGAGAGACGTGTTGGTCATAAAGTATGAGAAAATGACAAGCTGCAGCCGAGACTCCCGTCATGCTTCAGAGGCTGCTCTGTCCTTTTCACGCGTGCTCCGCCCGTACGCAAATATCACCAAAACCAGTATTTCCTGTGGGAAGCTGGCAGTCATGATGGAGGGCAAGCAAATAGAACAGACCTGGGCAAAATGCGGCCCAAGATTTTCAACCCGGCCCGCTGGAAGTTTTACATAATTTTTTTTTAGACCTTTTAATATCAAAACTGTCGCAACCATTGTGACGTGCTGCAGAGATGCGTGGATAGGCAATTATATCATCCGCAACCTCATCACCAAAGTCGTCATGCACCCGCCGTTCACCCGAACCAACATTTTATCAGAACCGTACCCGCCTGCCACCCGCCCGCTGAAATACATCAGAGGTCGGCCACCTTTCCCACTCACACAGCTATTTAAACCTGTTTCACAGAGTAATGAAGACAATTGGAGCAGCTAACGTTCTCGCGAGTATCCAATTGGTGTTCATCCTGATTACAAGAATATGGGCGTGATGCGAAGCCATTGCCTTTGACACCTTCAACAACATGTACGAACCAATTGTTAATCCGGCAACACGCACAAGATTGAAAGGCATACTGGGTGATACAGAGTACACTGATGGCTGTGATATAAACGACTTTAACACTTACTAATATGCGCCACACTGTGAAGCCACACCAAACAAGATTGACAAACACATTTCGGGAGAACATCCCCACAGTAACACAACATAAACGCAACACAACAAATACCCAGAATCCTTTGCATCCGTGAGAATTCCTGAATATATTTTACACCCCACGCCCCCAAACCCGCCCACCTTACCGACACACGCAGCGGTGGGGATGGGGGGGTGGCGGGGTTTGCTGCTATTGGGGTGTATAAAATAGTCAGGATTTGTCATGGATACAAAGGATTCTGGGTATTCGTTGTGTTGCGTTTATGTCGTGTTACTGTGAGGATTTTCTCCTGAAATGTGTTTGTCAATCTTATTACTAAGAGTGTTAAAATTGGTTATATCACAACCATTAGTGTACTCTGTGTCACCCAGTATGCCTTGCAGCCGTGTGTTTGTTACCGCGGAAGCCACGCACAACATGATGCTGGACTGACAAGCAGATCGTACATGTTGTAGAAGGCGACAAAGCCAATGGCTTCATAGCACGCCCTAATACTTATTATCTGGGTGACTGCCGGCAGTCATTCTAGAGAATATTAGCGTCTCCTATTGTCTTCTTCGCTTTGTGACACAGGTCTTAAATGGCAAAGGATACCAATCCCAGATCCATGTATATCAAATATTTCCGGATTGTTCAACCGCCACCCGCCCGAATCTAATTAAAATTAATTTTTTCGTCATGTCACCCGCCCGATCCGCGGTGTATCCGCGGATGAGACCGCAAACCGCGCATCTCTAACGTGCAGTGCTGTTTTTAAATGACCATAAGTCTCGAACTATAGAAAGTAATTGGAAAAAGAGATTTATCGATTAGGAGTGACGGATTGTTTGGTAAACTTATAGCATGTTCTATATGTTATAGTTATTTGAATGACTCTTACCATAATATGTTATATTAACATAGCAGGCACCTTCTCAGTTGGTTATTTATGCATCATATAACGTACACTTATTCAACCTGTTCACTATTCTTTATTTATTTTAAATTGCCTTTCAAATGTCTATTCTTGGTGTTGGATTTTATCAAATAAATTTCCCCCAAAAATGCGACTTGTACTCCAGTGCGACCTATCCTTCATTATTATGCATTTTCGGCCGGTGAGGACTCCAAAGGTATGCGCTACTTCCTCTTGTCGTTTTCTGCTGCATATTTCACTACGTCCAGCTTGTAATCTGCAGTACATGATTTCCCTTTCGGTGCCATTTTTGTTCAGCCCTTCTCAGTTTTTATAAGTTACCGCCAACGATGAAATGATCCATTTTGAAGTGATCCGTCTGCAGCTGGCCCAAAATGCAGCTGCCTGACTTTTAACAAACACAAGAAAAAGAGAGCACATTACTCCTGTTTTAGCCTCCCTCCACTAGCTGCCTGTGTCTTTTAGAGTCCATTTTAAAATTGTCTTACTCATTTTTAAATCCTTACATGGTCTTGCCCCACCTTACCTCTCTGAGCTGCTCCACCTCTATGCCCCCACCCGGTCCCTCTTGTCAGCTGATCCTGGAGGTCCCCAAATCAAAGCGCAAGCTCAGAGGGGACAGAGCCTTCTCTGTTGCAGGTCCCAAACTCCTGAACGAGCTCCCTCTCCATGTGAGACAGGCCCCTTCTTTGGCTATTTTTAAGACCCTTCTTAAAACCCACTTTTATTCACTAAAGGGTGGAGTGCCATCTCCGGGTTGGGGAGGAGACCCTGCCCCAAGTGGAGGAGTTCAATTACCTAGGAGTCTTGTTCACGAGTGGGGGAAGAGTGGATCGTGAGATCGACAGGCGGATCGGTGCGGCGTCTTCAGTAATGCGGACGTTTTGTCTATCCGTTGTGGTGAAGAAGGAGCTGAGCCGGAAGGCAAAGCTCTCAATTTACCGGTCGATCTACGTTCCCATCCTCACCTATGGTCATGAGCTTTGGGTCATGACCGAAAGGATAAGATCACGGGTACAAGCGGCCCAAATGAGTTTCCTCCGCCGTGTGATGGGTCTCTCCCTTAGAGATAGGGTGAGAAGCTCTGCCATCCGGGAGGAACTCAAAGTAAAGCCGCTGCTCCTCCACATGGAGAGGAGCCAGATGAGGTGGTTCGGGCATCTGGTCAGGATGCCACCCGAACGCCTCCCTAGGGAGGTGTTTAGGGCACGTCCAACCGGTAGGAGGCCACGGGGAAGACCCAGGACACGTTGGGAAGACTATGTCTCCCGGCTGGCCTCCTCGGGATCCCCCGGGAAGAGCTAGACGAAGTGGCTGGAGAGAGGGAAGTCTGGGCTTCCCTGCTTAGGCTGCTGCCCCCGCGACCCGACCTCGGATAAGCGGAAGATGATGGATGGATGGATGGGCTTTTAACCCAGCATGAGACTTTAAACTGTTTTTAACTTTTAACTGTTTTTAACTTTTTAACTGCTTTTTATTGAACAAATTGTTATCAGGGTAATTTGTATTTGCTATTTCAATGTGTTTTTTACTTCTGTTTTAAATGCTGTTGTTTTTTTAGTTTTTTTTTAGTCTGTCCTTTTGCCTTTATTTCCTTGTGGTGTACAGCCCTTTGTTCTTTTTAAAGGGCTTTATAAATAAAGTTGGTATGGTATTTTAATAGCTACGGCCGTAGCATATAGCAATTAGCATTCCATGACCCACAATGCACTTCTGCCATGACCTTCCCCCACCGAATTCTTATTGGTTGACGTGTGCGTGACGATTGCTGACATTTTCTTCGTCTCGTCCGCGAATGAGATAAATAACATTGTTTGATATTTTACGTTAATGTGTTAATAATTTCACACAAGTCGCTCCTGAGTATATGTCGCACCCCTGGCCAAACTATGAAAAAAAAACTCCGACTTATAGTCTGAAAAATACGGTGCACACATACACATTTTTCTCTCAAGGTGGCCCCTGAGTCAAAATATTTGCCCAGCTCTGACAGATGATGGTTCGGTCCGACCTGAGCGACACAATTTGAAAACGCCCTCTTCTGATTTTTCATATCCTTGTCCTGCAGGATAACGAGCTGGAGAAGATCACCAGGAGATTCACCATCGAGCTGGCCAAGAAGGGCTTCATCGGTAAGGCTCGGCCCCCTCCATTTTTGGAATATTTCTGTGTACCCTCGTATAGAAGCATGTGTCTTACACTAATGCACACCAGGCAACCAAGTATTTCACTAATAGTGTGCAGGGATACAGAAGTGGAAGGGAACCTTGATTTACAGACTTAATCGGTTCTTAAACATGGCTCGTAAATCGAAAAGTGAAGCAGAGTTCCCCTTAAGGCGGTATAACTCGATTGGTAGAGTCACCGTGCCAGCAACTTGAGGGTTCCAAGTTCGATCCCCGCTTCCGCCATCCTAGTCAGTGCCTTTGTGTCTTTGGGCAAGACACTTTACCCACCTGCTCTCAGTGCCACCCACACTGCTTTAAATGTTACTTTGATATTGGGTTTCACTAGAGAAAAGCGCTATATAAATATAATTCACTTTATACTTAAGAATGTTAATATGAATCATTGGTTCATGCCCCAACAAGATACTATTTTATAAAAAGATACACACTGTGTAATGTGCAATATATCTAACAAACGACAATCTCTTTATTATCAAAATAAAACAAGAATGGCAAGCTAAACTGTCAGCACGCGTGCACACAAGTCCCTTTGGTGCGTTCAAAAATGGTAGAAACAAACGAGAGGCGGGAATATTTGGTCAACTCACGATTCGAATACGATTTCAGGAGCTATGATTAGATACAAATACATTATTGATGCATCTTTAATTTATGTGTATTGATGCAGTTTTACATTTCGTTTTCACTAAACAAGCGCTTACCAAAGGCATGTGGTAAATTTAGGCCTGGGCTTATACATTTGAGTGTGATGTAAGGATAGCATTATGAAAAGCACATTTAATAAAAAAAATATTATGGTCTTACCTTTTACTTATAAATGAAGTCCATGCGCAGCTCCTTCTGATCAAAGGCATCGATAACTTGTTTATAGAAGTCTTCCTTATCTTTCTTCAGTTTTAAGTCTCTCCGTCTCGATGGAGATCTTCCTTTGTTACCTCCTGCTCCGATTGAAAGTGCAGTTTAGAAAACGGTTTTATTTTAGATATGTAATCCTCCATGTTAAAAGTGCAAGCGAGAGGAAAAAATAAACGATCGCTGCTCACTCTTGCTGCTTGTTGTCACTTTTTCTGCATCAGAGTAATGATAAATGGGTTGTACTTGTATAGCGCTTTTCTACCTTCAAGGTACTCAAAGCGCTTTGACACTACTTCCACATCTACCCATTCACACACACATTCACACACTGGAGGGAGCTGCCATGCAAGGCGCTAACCAGCACCCATCAGGAGCAAGGGTGAAGTGTCTTGCTCAGGACACAACGGACGTGACGAGGTTGGTACTAGAGTAGTCTCAAGAAGGATCACTAGCGCCCTCTACCACCCTACACGAGGGAGAGGGGGGCAGAGCAGAAAAGTGATAACAGAGAAGCAGTTTGTGGAGTAAATATTAATAACACGGAAATGACAATGAACATTATTACAAATGGAGCAATACAAATAGCACTATTGATAACAAATAATAATAATAATAACTACCTCTATTATCAACAAAACAATTTGAAATACAAAATAAAGCAGATAAATGGAGGGGAAGAAAGAGAAGCGAACTGTATTAACCTTGTAGATTGTTATAGTAACAATAGGTTAAGCTTTGTCAGTGTGCCGTGTGTTTGCATGTGGATGCATGAACTGTATTTGTGTATGTGTGTGGGAGCGTAGGCATGTATAATTGTGTGTATTTGTATGTACAATATAATAGTCACCCAGTATGTGCGCACTGTCACTAGTCCTGAGTCTCTGGGCTGCACGCTCCTTTTGTACAGTGCTAGTAATCACACACAGTCCCCGTGCTTGTGGAGGTGTCCTGCATGTCCCGCTCGTCTTTTATTGTGTAAACACTTCCCGTCTTTTACTTTTGATTGGCCGGGAAGTTGGAGAATAAGTTGTGCAAAATCTATGAGTGGCACCGAGGGAAACCCTGCTCTGAAAGGCTGGCATGTTTTTAATGGCTGCCATTATTTCTAGCAAGCAAAGTAAAAGACACTCACTCACACAGAGGCATGCCATCCATCATTGCCCCTCCCCCACCACGTTCCAGCAACCTCGCCTCTTGTTTTTGGACCGTGCTCTGGAACAGTTTTTTTTTTTGATCATAGAATTTTTGTAGTGGTTTAAGAATCCTCCTGGTGTGTTTCCTCCATACATGTGGATCTGCCGTTTCTAACCCTGTAAACTTCACCAGGACCCGGCATCGACGTCCCGGCTCCAGACATGAGCACAGGCGAGCGGGAAATGTCGTGGATCGCCGACACCTACGCCAACACCATCGCGCACACTGTGAGTTCTCCGCACATAAGCACTTCGACTCAGACTCTTTTTTTTTTTTTTCATAAACACGAAGTGGAAGGAGTGAGTCACTCACGACCACGAGTTTCCTGCCTCTCCCTTCCCGCCAGAGCAAACATTCCGCTCTCTCGTGTTTTCTCCAAAGCAGCTTTGTTGTCCTTTCATCACAAGTTCATCAGATATCAATAATGCCCTAAATAGGCAAACACTCGCTTAATGCCATTTGTTGGCCACAACATTAGGTACACCTCAGTGACATGCGGTGAACTAAACACCAAGTGACACATGCATACTTTTTTTTTCTTATTTTGTTTTTAAATTAGTCATTGTTGATTTACAAACCCCGTTTCCATAAGAGTTGGGAAATTGTGTTAGATGTAAATATAAACAGAATACAATGATTTGCAAATTCTTTTCAACCCATATTCAGTTGAATATGCTACAAAGACGAAGTATTTTATGTTCAAACTGATAAAAACATTTTTTTTGCAAATCATTAACTTTGGAATTTGATGCCAGCAACACGTGACAAAGAAGTTGGGAAAGGTGGCAATAAATACTGATAAAGTTGAGGAATGCTCATCAAACACTTATTTGGAACATCCCACAGGTGTGTAGGCTAATTGGGAACAGGTGGGTGCCATGATTGGGTATAAAAGCCGCTTCCAAGAAATGCTCAGTCTTTCACAAGAAAGGAACGGGCGAAGTACACCCCTTTGTCCACAACTGCGTGAGCAAATAGTCAAACAGTTTAAGAACAACCTTTCTCAAAGTGACATTGCAAGAAATTTAGGGATTTCAACATCTAAGCTCCATAATATCATCAAAAGGTTCAGAAAATCTGGAGAAATCACTCCACGTAAGCGGCATGGCCGGAAACCAACATTGAATGACCGTGACCTTCGATCCTTCAGACGGCACTTTATCAAAAAACGACATCAATCTCTAAAGGATATCAAGAAAAATATAAAAACTTTGTTTTGGAACATCTCATGGTTAAGCCACCTGGTGGCAGGTGAGGCACTGCCTCACTTGCCTCACCTGACAGCATGTCACTGGTACACCTGCGCATTCTGTTGGATTGCCAAACTACAACCGCCATAATAAACAGTTGATTAAATGCTACAATTCATAAGGAAGTCTCCTCCTGTGGCTGTAGAACCCCTTTTTTTTTTTTCTTGTTTCACAAGATGGCGCTAGCTGCAACAGGAAAAGTCTGTAATGTGCAGACGCGCCTAATGAATTGTTCCTCATTTCGCTCCTCTCTCCCCTGTCATGTGTTCTGTGGATCCAGATACCCTTGGCAGGCCTTTTGGAATGTTTCACACATTCCTGCTGGGGTATCTTGAGAGTAGAGCATTGTGGGTAGTGTGGAGTGACGCTGGGTCAGCCGAGCAAATGACCTCCGGAGTCGGATGTGTGTAACTTAAGCAGGGTGCAGTACCGCCCGTGAACACTGGGGGCAGAGGGGTTAGTGTTGCTTTATTCCAGGGGTTGTTCAGGGCCCAAAGTTTTCCACGATAGAGGGACCTTGGGCCCACTCAAATATTACCACTGAATTAGTGATATTATTTATATTTTCCATCCATCCATTTTTTACCGCTTATTCCCTTTTGGGGTCGCGAGGGGCGCTATTTATATTTTATGTATATTATTAATATTGACTTTATTATATTCCGTAATTTGATCTAACCTACTTAGTTATATCCTTTTTAAAGGACATGACAGCCTGTGTTAAACACAAAGGTTGTTTATTCACCACATTCGCCTTAGGCTTAGGCCAGGCTGATTAAAAAAAAAAAAAAATAATAAAATAAAAAATAAAAGTGCTAACTAAATATTTTGCATAAGAAAGGACTTACAACTGACGAAAAACACATTTGTTTATAATTGTTGTGCTAAAATAATTTTGAGTTGGAGTTTATTTCGAACATGTAAGCACACATGATGCATCAAAATTTCCAGTTTCTCTTTTCAACATGTTCGAAAAGGAGTAGTAATCAATCAATGTTTATTTATATAGCCCTAACTCACAAGTGTCTCAAAGGGCTGCACAAACCACAACGACATCCTCAGTAGTGCCCACATAAGGGCAAGGAAAAACTCACACCGAATGGGACGTCTGTTACAGTGACAATGATGACAATGAGAAACCTTGGAGAAGACCGCATACGTGGGCAACCAACATTGCGAACCAACATTGGGCCTCGGTCCTATGGTTAAGAAACACTGTTCTATTTTTTTCCGCTATTCTCTTAAAAATAAAAAAAAATGTTAATGACAGAATAATTGTAGCCAAGTTATCACAAAACTTTGTGTTTCAATGAGTTCCCGGCGAGCAGACAAAAGCTTGTCTTTGATCCTACCAAGAAGAAAGCTTGTAAAACTCCACCGTGTATGATGGGAAGCAACATGAAGGTGTTCTGTTTCTTCGATGTATTGTAATCCACAGAAAGATTTTTTTTTGGACCCGAGAACTTCAAAGCGGAGAGGAAGCATGAATTGTATCATTAATTGATTAACGTGGACCTTGACTTAAAAAAGTTGAAAAACTTATTCCGGTGTTACCATTTAATGGTCAATTTTATGGAATATGTACTGTACTGTGCAATCTACTAATCAATCAATCAAGCAGGACCAGGCGACTTCCTCTTTGAACTGTTTTACGACCTCTTCTTTGAACTGTTTTACAACCTTTTCTTTGAACTGATCTGTAACAAGAGGCGATGGCTGTTTACGACCCCCGTCCCTTAGAAACAGCTGTTGTCTTCCTGTAATGTTTTTCTGCTCTCGAATGGGATTATGCTGAAAATTAAAATTTTCCCTCGGATTAATAAAGTATTTCTGATTCTGATTGCCATGTAATCAGGTAAAGTCCAAATAAAAGAGGAGGCGTACAATCTTTCATCAGAGCGTGGTGAGACTGTACAAAGAGTACAGTCCAGACGTCTTTCCTCAATTGAGCCAAATTTAATTCTGTCTGTTTAATTCCATGCTTCTTGTCTTGTTTAATAGTTTGAACCTGACAGTTAACAAATGTCGTCTTTGGTCTTTGTCTCAACAGGACATCAATGCGCACGCCTGCGTGACGGGAAAGCCCATCAGCCAGGGCGGCATCCACGGCCGCATCTCGGCCACCGGCCGCGGAGTCTTCCACGGCATCGAGAACTTCATCAACGAGGCGTCCTACATGAGCATGCTGGGCCTGACGCCCGGCTTCAAGGACAAGACCTTCATCGTCCAGGTCAGAACGTTTGACGGCGGTGCAAGTGTGTCTTTTAACTTTTAGTGTGTACGTGTGAGTGTCCTCACATTGTGGGAGGATTTACAATCGGGTGAAATGTTCAGAAGCAATCAGGGTCGTGCCATCTGTTTGAAGCTGGCGGTGATGTCATCGTAGCAGGAGAGCTTTTTGTAATTGTAGAAAACAGAAGTGATGTTTTCTGAAAAAGGAAGCACAGCGTTTCTATTTTTGCCTCGCACAAGCGTTGCAGCAATCTCAAAGCGGCACGTTTTTATTCGTAACACAGTTTTTAGTCATTTTCTGTTTAATGAAAATAATAGTACACGCTCACAGCAGATGATTGATGGTGTCTGGGATGAAACAGATAATCTCTCCGTGTCGTGTGCGGATTAGATCATGCAGAGAATTGAGCGCCTTCTTCATCTCAGACAATAGGGCTTGAAAGTGTGACGCTTAGCTTTTTCACGTGTAGCCCCGTAACAGTAGTACATCACATCTTTTGTAGTAGAGATGAGGTTCAGGAGTAATATTAAATGTCTTAGATATCACAATTTCATTGAAACCCAAACACATGTGCACTTTTACATATAAACTAGGGCCGTCAAAGTTAGCGTGATAACTTGTTCTCTATAAGTTCCTTTTAATGGCAATCATTTTTTTAACACACAACGTTTTTGACCTACGGCCCGTTCCGTGGTTTAGGAAAATTAGTAATGGCGTTCAGTTACTGTTGAGCCACAGGCTCGAAAACAGCCAGCAGAACTGCACAAAAAAAGGGGGACTTTACGGAAATCTCAGATCCAAAGCCTTGGCATGTCGTTCTCCGGGCAAGAAGTGAAGTGAATTATATTTATATAGCGCTATTGCCTGTCCCCTTAAAATGGGTGTGATATAATAGTGAGAGTCCAGTCCATAGTGGATCTAACATAATAGTGAGAGTCCAGTCCATAGTGGATCTAACATAATAGTGAGAGTCCAGTCCATAGTGGATCTAACATAATAGTGAGAGTCCAGTCCATAGTGGATCTAACATAATAGTGAGAGTCCAGTCCATAGTGGATCTAACATAATAGTGAGAGTCCAGTCCATAGTGGATCTAACATAATAGTGAGAGTCCAGTCCATAGTGGATCTAACATAATAGTGAGAGTCCAGTCCATAGTGGATCTAACATAATAGTGAGAGTCCAGTCCATAGTGGATCTAACATAATAGTGAGAGTCCAGTCCATAGTGGATCTAACATAATAGTGAGAGTCCAGTCCATAGTGGATCTAACATAATAGTGAGAGTCCAGTCCATAGTGGATCTAACATAATAGTGAGAGTCCAGTCCATAGTGGATCTAACATAATAGTGAGAGTCCAGTCCATAGTGGATCTAACATAATAGTGAGAGTCCAGTCCATAGTGGATCTAACATAATAGTGAGAGTCCAGTCCATAGTGGATCTAACATAATAGTGGGAGTCCAGTCCATAGTGGATCTAACATAATAGTGAGAGTCTAGTCCATAGTGGATCTAACATAATAGTGAGAGTCTAGTCCATAGTGGATCTAACATAATAGTGAGAGTCCAGTCCATAGTGGATCTAACATAATAGTGTGATAGTCCAGTCCATAGTGGATCTAACATAATAGTGAGAGTCCAGTCCATAGAGGATCTAACATACTGTAATAGTGAGAGTCCAGTCCATAGTGGATCTAACATAATAGTGTGATAGTCCAGTCCATAGTGGATCTAACATAAAAGTGAGAGTTCAGTCCATAGTGGATCTAACATAATAGTGAGAGTCCAGTCCATAGTGGATCTAACATAATAGTGAGAGTCCAGTCCATAGAGGATCTAACATACTGTAATAGTGAGAGTCCAGTCCATAGTGGATCTAACATAATAGTGTGATAGTCCAGTCCATATTGGATCTAACATAAAAGTGAGAGTTCAGTCCATAGTGGATCTAACATAATAGTGAGAGTCCAGTCCATAGTGGATCTAACATAATAGTGAGAGTCCAGTCCATAGTGGATCTAACATACTGTAATAGTGAGAGTCCAGTCCATAGTGGATCTAACATACTGTAATAGTGGGAGTCCAGTCCATAGTGGATCTAACATAATAGTGGGAGTCCAGTCCATAGTGGATCTTACATAATAGTGGGAGTCCAGTCCATAGTGGATCTAACATACTGTAATAGTGAGAGTCCAGTCCATAGTGGATCTAACATACTGTAATAGTGAGAGTCCAGTCCATAGTGGATCTAACATAATAGTGAGAGTTCAGTCCATAGTGGATCTAACATAATAGTGAGAGAGTCTAGTCCATTGTGGATCTAACATAATAGTGTGTGAGTCTAGTCCATAGTGGATCTAACATAATAGTGTGAGAGTCTAGTCCATAGTGGATCTAACATAATAGTGAGAGAGTCTAGTCCATAGTGGATCTAACATAATAGTGTGTGAGTCTAGTCCATAGTGGATCTAACATAATAGTGTGAGAGTCTAGTCCATAGTGGATCTAACATAATAGTGTGAGAGTCCAGTCCATTGATAAAACCTTGGCCTTGTTTTTAATGAATAGTTAGGCCTACCACGCTGCTGTAGGTTAATGGTAGTCATTATGGTGGTTTTTGGCGAGCCACGTTTTTTCCTGAGGTGGTACTTGGTGTAAAAGGTTTGAGAACCTCTGGTTTATATTGTGTGTTTAGCTGAATAAACTCGGCTAAAGTATAATAACCTTTGAGAACTTTCAACAGTACCTTGATGGTGATAACCGTGATATGAAATCGTCATGTTTTAACATCCCTACTCTTAATATTACATAATCTAGCTGGAATTATGTTTATTATTTATTTATATGGAACAAATAGATCCACGTGTGTCCACAAGGGGGCGCCAGAGTGCCGGGTGTTACAAGCATCCATCTGTGTATGTGTGCACCACAGGGTTTCGGTAACGTGGGTCTGCACTCCATGAGGTACCTGCACAGGTACGGAGCCAAGTGCGTGGGCGTCGGCGAGATCGACGGCTCCATCTACAACCCGGACGGCATCGACCCCAAGCAGCTGGAGGACTACAAGCTGGTATGGCCCTATATTCTTATTTCCCGCCCCTGTGTTGCCATGACGACGCACCTGATCACACTCAAAGTGTCGTGTGACTTTTCCCGCAGCAACACGGCACCATCGTGGGCTTCCCAGGTGCCAAGCCTTACGACGCCAACATCCTGGAAGCCGACTGCCACATCCTGATCCCGGCCGCCGGGGAGAAGCAGCTGACTCGTCACAACGCCCCCAAAATCAAGGCCAAGGTGAGGGGAAGGTTTACCTCTGCTGGAACGCCTTTTTAGGGCCAAGGCCCTCTGACTGGCGACATAAACGTGTGCTAAGATAACCGAAATGAGACATAAGGATGCATTTTTTGACATTTTTATAAGTCGCTTTGGGTAAAAATGTAAATCTAACATAATAGTGAGAGTCCTGTCCTTAGTGGATCTAACATAATAGTGAGAGTCCAGTCCAGAGTGGATCTAACATAATAGTGAGAGTACAGTCCAGAGTGGATCTAACATAATAGTGAGAGTACAGTCCAGAGTGGATCTAACATAATAGTGAGAGTCCTGTCCAGAGTGGATCTAACATAATAGTGAGAGTACAGTCCAGAGTGGATCTAACATAATAGTGAGAGTCCTGTCCAGAGTGGATCTAACATAATAGTGAGAGTACAGTCCAGAGTGGATCTAACATAATAGTGAGAGTACAGTCCAGAGTGGATCTAACATAATAGTGAGAGTACAGTCCAGAGTGGATCTAACATAATAGTGAGAGTCCTGTCCAGAGTGGATCTAACATAATAGTGAGAGTCCAGTCCAGAGTGGATCTAACATAATAGTGAGAGTCCAGTCCATAGTGGAGCCAACATAATAGTGAGAGTCCAGTCCATAGTGGATCTAACATAATAGTGAGAGTCCAGTCCATAGTGGAGCCAACATAATAGTGAGAGTCCAGTCTATAGTGGATCTAACATAATAGTGAGAGTCCAGTCCATAGTGGATCCAACATAATAGTGAGAGTCCAGTCCATAGTGGATCCAACATAATAGTGAGAGTCCAGTCCATAGTGGATCTAACATAATAGTGAGAGTCCAGTCCATAGTGGATCTAACATAATAGTGAGAGTCCAGTCCATAGTGGATCTAGCATAATAGTGAGAGTCCAGTCCATAGTGGATCTAGCATAATAGTGAGAGTCCAGTCCATAGTGGATCTAGCATAATAGTGAGAGTCCAGTCCATAGTGGATCTAGCATAATAGTGAGAGTCCAGTCCATAGTGGATCTAGCATAATAGTGAGAGTCCAGTCCATAGTGGATCTAGCATAATAGTGAGAGTCCAGTCCATAGTGGATCTAGCATAATAGTGAGAGTCCAGTCCATCGTGGATCTAACATAATAGTGAGAGTCCAGTCCATAGTGGATCCAACATAATAGTGAGGGTCCTGTCCATAGTGGATCCAACTTTAACTTTAGTCGTCATAAGTGGTATAACACGTGTGTTGACGTCAACTTAAGTCAGCCCTTTTTTTTTTAGTATTTGTAATACTCAATATCAAGGCTAATGCAAAAACCTGGAAATAATATGCGTCAAAGTACAAACCCGTTTCCATATGAGTTGTAAATATAAACAGAATACAATGATTTTCAAGCCATATTCAGTTGAATATGCTACAAAGACAACATATTTTAAGTTAAAACTGATAAACTTTTTTTTATTTTTTGCAAATAATCATTAACTTTAGAATTTGATGCCAGCAACAGGTGACAAAGAAGTTGGGAAAGGTGGCAATAAATACTGATAAAGTTGAGGAATGCTCATCAAACACTTATTTGGAACATCCCACAGGTGTGCAGGCTAATTGGGAACAGGTGGGTGCCATGATTGGCTATAAAAACAGCTTCCCAAAAAATGCTCAGTCTTTCACAAGAAAGGATGGGGCGAGGTACACCCCTTTGTCCACAACTGCAAGAGCAAATAGTCAAACAGTTTAAGAACAACGTTTCTCAAAGTGTAATTGCAAGAAATTTAGGGATTTCAACATCTACGCTCCATATTATCATCAAAAGGTTCAGAGAATCTGGACAAATCACTTCACGTAAGCGGCATGGCCGGAAACCAACATTGAATGACCTTGACCTTCGATCCCTCGGACAGCACTGTATCAAAAACCAACATCAATCTCTAAAGGATATCACCACATGGGCTCAGGAACACTTTAGAAAACCACTGTCACTAAATACAGTTGGTCGCTACATCTCTAAGTGCAAGTTAAAGCTCTACTATGCAAAGCGAAAGCCATTTATCAACATCCAGAAACGCCGCCGGCTTCTCTGGGCCTGAGATCATCTAAGATGGACTGATGCAAAGTGGAAAAATGTTCTGTGGTCTGACGAGTCCACATTTCAAATTGTTTTGGGAAATATTCGACATCGTGTCATCCGGACCAAAGGGGAAGCGAACCATCCAGTTGTGAACATGCCCTTTCCCAACTACTTTATCACGTGTTGCAGCCATGAAATTCTAAGTTAATTATTATTTCCCCCCCAAAAAAAAGTTTGCGTTTAAACATCAAACATCTTGTCTTTGAAGTGCATTCAACTGAATATGGGTTGAAAAAGATTTGCAAATCATTGTATTCTGTTTATATTTACATCTAACACAATTTCCCAACTCATATGGAAACAGGGTTTGTACCTTTTTATCTTCTGGGTCATCATTGTCACCGACGTCCCACTGGGTGTGAGTTTTCCTTGCCCTTATGTGGGCCTACCGAGGATGTCGTAGTGGTTTGTGCAGCCCTTTGAGACACTAGTGATTTAGGGCTATATAAGTAAACATTGATTGATTGATTATTTCCATTTTTATAGAAAAAAACCCTACTGAAAACGCACCAAATTGTTTATTCAAGTTTTTTTTTTGTCAAAATGAAGAAAAATACTTTAAAGGCCTACTGAAATGAGATTTTCTTATTCAAACGGGGATAGCAGCTCCTTCTATGTGTCATACTTGATCATTTCGCCATATTGCCATATTTTTGCTGAAAGGATTTAGTAGAGAACATCGACTATAAAGTTTGCAACTTTTGGTCGCTAATAAAAAAGCCTTGCCTGTACCGGAAGTAAAAGATGATGTGCGCGTGACGTCACTGTTTGTAGAGCTCCTCACATTCTCACATTGTTTATAATCATAGCCACCAGCAGCAAGAGCGATTCGGACCGAGAAAGCAACAATTTCCCCATTAATTTGAGCCAGGATGAACGATTCGTGGATGAGGAAAGTTAAAGTGAAGCACTAGAAGAAGAAAAAAAAAAAGACTAGAGCAGTGAGAGCGATTCAGATGTTATTAGACACATTTACTAGGATAATTCTGGAAAATCCCTTATCTGATTATTGTGTTACTAGTGTTTTAGTGAGATTATAAAGTCATACCTGAAAGTCGGAGGGGTGTGTTGACCGCCAATGTCTCTGATGGAACCCATGGAGGAGCCAAGAAAGTTGCAGCTGCCTTTTTGACAGCTGCTGCAGGAGGACGCAAGCTCCGCTCATGCCTCCGTTAAGAGCCGACTTACTACCACCATTTTCTCACCGAAACCTGCCGGTTAACACGTGGTCGGGAAACATGTTCGCTTGACTGTTCTGTATTAAAGCCTCACAACAAACAAGGAAACACTGCCTGTGTTTCGGTTGCTAAAGCCAGCTGTAATCAAACACTTTCCACTAACAGCATTCTTCTTTGACGTCTCCATTATTAATTGAACAAATTGCAAAAGATTCAGCAACACAGATGTCTAAAATACTGTGTAATTATGCGATTAAATCGGAAGACTTTTAGCCGATAGAGTACCCAGGAGTCTTGTTAACGAGTGAGGGAAGAGTGGATCGTGAGATCGTGAGATCGACAGGCGGATCGGTGCGGCCTCTTCAGTAATGCGGACGTTGTACCGATCTGTTGTGGTGAAGAAGGAGCTGAGCCGGAAGGCAAAGCTCTCAATTTACCGGTCGATCTACGTTCCCATCCTCACCTATGGTCATGAGCTTTTGGTCATGACCGAAAGGATAAGATCACGGGTACAAGCGGCCCAAATGAGTTTCCAGGTCTCTCCCTTAGAGATAGGGTGAGAAGCTCTGCCATCCGGGAGGAACTCAAAGTAAAGCCGCTGCTCCTCCACATGGAGAGGAGCCAGATGAGGTGGTTCGGGCATCTGGTCAGGATGCCACCCGAACGCCTCCCTAGGGAGGTGTTTAGGGCACGTCCGACCGGTAGGACACCACAGGGAAGACCCAGGACAGGTTGGGAAGACTATGTCTCCCGGCTGGCCTGGGAACGCCTCGGGATCCCCCGGGAAGAGCTAGACGAAGTGGCTGGGGAGAGGGAAGTCTGGGTTTCCCTGCTTAGGTTGTTGCCCCCGCGACCCGACCTCGGATAAGCGGAAGAAGAAGATGGATGGATGGATGGACTTTTAGCCGTGAGTGGTGCTGGGCTAAAATGTCCGCTCCAACCAAGAACGCGTCATCATTCCGCGATGTTTGCAACAGGATACTTCCCGGGAAATTTAAAATTGCAATTTAGTAAACTAAAGCGGCCGTATTGGCATGTGTTGCAATGTTAATATTTCATCATTGATATATAAACTATCAGACTGCGTGGTCGCTAGTAGTGGCTTTCAGTAGGACTTTAATGTCCACTTGACATATGATTTTAAAGGGACGGCGTGGCGCAGTGGAAGAGTAGCTGTGCGCAACCCGAGGGTCCCTCGTTCAATCCCCACCTAGTACCAACCTCGTCACGGCCGTTGTGTCCTGAGCAAGACACTTCACCCTTGCTCCTGATGGGTGCTGGTTGGCGCCTTGCATGGCAGCTCCCTCCATCAGTGTGTGAATGTGGAAGTAGTGTCAAAGCGCTTTGAGTACCTTGAAGGTAGAAAAGTGCTATACAAGTACAACCCATTTATTTATTTATTTTATTTAAGTTACCCATAGAATTGTACAGAAGAAGAACTTCAACACGAGCGACGTGTGAACGTTTTTGTCCGCCGCAGATCATCGCCGAGGGCGCCAACGGTCCGACGACCCCCGACGCCGACAAGGTGTTCCTGGCCAACAAAGTCATGGTCATCCCGGTAAGACTCCCCTCTGGTCAAAGTCCAAGCGCATGTCTGACGCCGGCTCCCCCTGCAGGACATGTACCTCAACGCCGGCGGCGTGACGGTGTCTTATTTCGAGTGGCTGAAGAATCTCAACCACGTCAGCTACGGACGCCTGACCTTCAAATACGAGCGAGACTCCAACTACCACCTGCTCAGTGAGTACAAGACCAGGTCCCCGCGGACGCTGCCCTTTTCGCCGCCGCTCTTAAAACGCCTCTTGCAGTGTCCGTGCAGGAGAGTCTGGAGAGGAAGTTCGGCAAGCAGGGAGGACCCATCCCCGTCGTGCCCACCGCAGACTTCCAGGCCAGGGTCGCTGTAAGTAACTTGAAAGAAAGGCACCGCACCGCTTTTGGTCACATGACTGCTGAGCTTTGACGTGTGGTGCAGGGCGCGTCTGAGAAGGACATCGTTCACTCCGGCTTGGCCTACACCATGGAGAGATCTGCCAGGGTAAGATGATCTCCTCACACGGGTTCTGGATAAATATGCTTTATGGATCACACAAAGGGAAGCAATAATAATAGCTTTTATTTATATGGCGGCTTTCTTTATACCAGGGGTCACCAACCTTTTTGAAACCAGGAGCTACTTCTTGGGTACTGATTAATGCCAAGGGCTACCAGTTTGATACACACTTCGATAAATTGCCAGAAATAGCCAATTTGCTCAATTTACCTTTAATAAATACATCTATATAAATATATATTAAAAATGGGTATTTCTGTCTGTCATTCCGTTGTACATTTTTTTTCCTCTTACGGAAGGTTTTTTGTAGAGAATAAATGATGAAAAAACTTAATTGAACGGTTTAAAAGAGGAGAAAACTGGGAAAAAAAATGAAAAAAATTTTGAAACAGTTTATCTTCAATTTCGACTCTTTAAAATTCGAAATTCAACCGAAAAAAAGAAGAGAAAAACGAGCTAATTCGAATCTTTTTGAAAAAATTTAAAAAATAATTTATGGAACATCATTAGTCATTTTTCCTGATTAAGATTCATTTTAGAATTTTGATGACATGTTTTAAATAGGTTAAAATCCAATCTGCACTTTGTTAGAATATATAACAAATTGGACCAAGCTATATTTCTAACAAAGACAAATCATTATTTCTTCTAGATTTTCCAGAACAGAAATTTTAAAAGAAATTCAAAAGACTTCGAAATAAGATTTAAATTTGATTCTAAAGATTTTCTGCATTTGCCAGAATATTTTTTTTTAATTTGAATCAGTTTGAAGAAATATTTCACAAATATTCTCTGTCGAATAAACTGAGGCTAAAATGAAGAATTAAATTAAAATGTATTTATTATTCTTTACTATAAAAAAAATAAATTGACTCGAACATTGATTTAAATAGTCAGGAAAGAAGAGGAAGGAATTTAAAAGGTAAAAAGGTATATGTGTTTAAAAATCTTAAAATCATTTTTAAGGTTATATTTTCTCTCTAAAATTGTCTTTCTGAAAGTTATAAGAAGCAAAGTAAAAAAATAAATGGATTTATTTAAACAAGTGAAGACCAAGTCTTTAAGATATTTTCTTGGATTTTCAAATTCTATTTGAGTTTTGTCTCTCTTAGAATTAAAAATGGCGAGCAAAGCGAGACCAGCTTGCTAGTAAATAAATACAATGTAAAAAATAGAGGCAGCTCACTGGTAAGTGCTGCTATTTGAGCTATTTTTAGAACAGGCCAGTGGGCGACTCATCTGGTCCTTACGGGCGACCTGGTGCCCGCGGGCAGTGTTGGTGACCCCTGCTTTATACCATTTGACAAATTTTGACCTAAAACATTTTTTTTTTGCATGTATCCTTTGGGTAAAAAGAAACATAGACACAAGAAAAAGCAATGAAAATATTTTCCTTTATTATTTTTTGTTAACACTTTGCTCTCTTCGAGCAAAATGTCAAGAATTGTTTGGCTCCAGTAACAGTGGTGCGCTGTCGCCCTCTAGTGGTAGTCAGGACAAGTGCAGATTTTTTTTAAATGAGTAAAATAGAATTAAACACACAAATAACATATATTTTTAAATAAAATACATACAAAATGCATGTTTACTATCATATGGTGGTACTCAGGAACACTGCACATTGTCTTTTGTATTTAATAAAGAAAATTAGGAAAAATTTGCATTTTTAAATCAAATGTAATAATAAAATAAATAGTAAAATACAAATGATTGCATGTATACTACTATCTGGTGGTACAGGGACAATGCAAATTGTTTTTTTTGTTTTTTTTTCATTATTTCCTATTTAAAAAATGTATGTATACTACCCTCTGGTGGTATTCAGGAACACTGCACTTTGTTTTTTGTATTAAAAATAAATAAAATTAGGAAAAATAATGTGCATTTTTACAAAACATATTTTTAAATAAAATGTAATAATAAATTACATAGTAAAATAAAAATAAAAATGATTGCATGTGTACTACTATCTGGTGGTACTCAGGGACAATGCAAATTTTATTTCATTTTTTTCCATTATTTTATTTTTTCCTTATTTAAAAAATGTATGTATGCTACCATCTGGTGGTACTCAGGAACACTGCACATTGTTTTTTGTATTAAAAAAAATAATACAATTAGGAAAAATAATTTGCATTTTTAAAAACACATTTTCAAATCAAATGTAGTAATAAAATACATCTTAAAATTTAAATAAAAATGATTGCATGTCTACTACAATCTGGTGGTACTCAGGGACAATGCAAATAGTTTTTTTTTGTTTTTTTAAATATTTTTCCCTTATTTAAAAAATGTATGTATACTACCCTCTGGTGGTACTCAGGAACACTGCACATTGTTTTTTGTACGAAAAAAAAAATAGAATTAGGAAAAGTCAATGTGCATTTTTACAAAACACATTTTTTTAAATCAAATGTAATAATAGAATACATCTTAAAATAAAAATGACTGCATGTATACTACAATCTGGTGGTACTCAGGTACAATGCAAAATAATTTTTTTATTTTAATTGTATTTTTTCCTTATTTAAAAAATGGCAACATTAAATGTAGACTTAAAAAATAAAATGTAATAAAATAAGTGAAGTGAACTATATTTATATAGCGCTTTTCTCTAGTGACTCAAAGCGCCTTTACATAGTGAAAGCCAATATCAAAGTTACATTTGAAGCAGTGTGGGTGGCACTGGGAGCAGTTACTATAATACCGTATTTCCTTGAATTGCCGCCGGGTATATAGCCTGCCTAGAATTACTGCCGGGTCAAACTCCTTTCGCAAAATAATTAGCGCATGTTTAGAATTACCGCCGGCTCAGGATTAACGCCGGATTAAACTCGTTTGCTAAATATTATTTTAGTTAGCGCATGTCTTGAATTTCCCCTGGGTCAAACTCGTTTCGCAAAATAGCATATGCCCCGAATTTCCACCGGGTCAAACTCGTCACGTCACGAGTGACACTTCACCTGTCATCATTTTTAAAATGGAGGAGGCTGATTTCAATCATTTGAAATCGCATAAAGGGAAGAAGATTAAAAGCTATTCAGTAGGATTTAAGGTCCAAGCTATTGAATATGCTAAAAAGAACAGTAAGCAGCTATGTTTTATTAATATACCGTAGCTGCGTGTGTCAAATATGAGTCATTAAATGACTCCCGCCTCCTGGTGGTAGAGGGCGCTAGTCATCCTTATTGCGACTACTCGGCTGCAGAAGAAATGACAACAAGCAGCAAGAGTTTATTTTTTCCTCTCCCTTGCACTTTTAACATGGAGGATTACATATCTAAAATAAAACCGTTTTCTAAACTGGACTTTCAATCGAAGCAGGAGGTAATAAAAGATCTCCATCAAGACTTTTAAAACTGAAGAAAGATAAGGAAGACTTCTATAAACAAGTTATTGATGCTTTTGATCAGAAGGAGCTGCGCATGGACTTCATTTATAAGTAAAGGTAAGACCATAAAAACGTTGTTTTTTAATGAAATGTGCTTTTCATGATGGTATCCTTACATCACACTCAAATTTATAAGCGCAGGCCTAAATTTACCGCATGCCTTTGGTAAGCGCCGGAGTGAGAAGAAGTTTTAAATTTGGCAATTCAAGGAAATACGGTAAGCTAATTTTAAATGTTACATTAAACTTTTATATTGTTTTAATCAAACAATTAACCTTTCTAAACACACAAAAGTAAACACATTTTAATTCACAGGTAAAAATCCCAGAGGTGACTTAAAACAATTTGAGTACCGGTACCGAGAATTAGTCCCTTTTATGGGTTGAGTGTGAACGCTACCCTTCCCTCATGTCTTGACTTCTTTTTTGTAAAGTTTTTGCAAAAATGTCGACGTTTGTGTTGACTCGCTCCCTCTGCAGCAAATCATGCGCACGGCCGCCAAGTACAACCTGGGCCTGGACCTGCGGACGGCCGCCTACGTCAACGCCATCGAGAAGGTGTTCAAGGTCTACAACGAGGCCGGCCTCACCTTCACATAAGCACGCTTATTACTTCACTTCCCCGCTCACCCTCCTAGTGGTCTGCCCCACAACAGATCACTTATTACTTCACTTCCCCGCTCACCCTCCTAGTGGTCTGCCCCACAACAGATCACTTATTACTTCACTTCCCCGCTCACCCTCCTAGTGGTCTGCCCCACAACATATCACTTATTACTTCACTTCCCCGCTCACCCTCCTAGTGGTCTGCCCCACAACAGATCACTTATTACTTCACTTCCCCGCTCACCCTCCTAGTGGTCTGCCCCACAACAGATCACTTATTACTTCACTTCCCCGCTCACCCTCCTAGTGGTCTGCCCCACAACAGATCACTTATTACTTCACTTCCCCGCTCACCCTCCTAGTGGTCTGCCCCACAACAGATCACTTATTACTTCACTTCCCCGCTCACCCTCCTAGTGGTCTGCCCCACAACATATCACTTATTACTTCACTTCCCCGCTCACCCTCCTAGTGGTCTGCCCCACAACAGATCCCTTATTACTTCACTTCCCCGCTCACCCTCCTAGTGGTCTGCCCCACAACAGATCACTTATTACTTCACTTCCCCGCTCACCCTCCTAGTGGTCTGCCCCACAACA